>NW_021632942.1:0-57859 GCF_004799145.2 Neltuma alba
AATATAATACCTTAATCCATTTTCTCTTATTTATAATTTTTTAAAATATCTCTATTAGCTATATATAACTTGAGAGAAAGCAAGACATATTTTATTACAAAATGAGTAATTTAATTTATTTTTTTATTTTTTTTATTTTTTATATATTTTTTTTGGATAAAGCGCTAATTTTTATCAAAAAGTAAATGAAAATTTACGTGAATAAATTAGGCAATCACATTCTATTACTTTTATCATAAATTATCAGTCATTTTTATTATGATATTTCAATTCTCACGTGGTGTGTGTTTTTTGCAACTGCACATTTTTTTATTAAAAAAGAATGCTAAAAAATGCATCCTGGCGTTTTGGGCTTAACACCCAAGCCCTTCATCGCGTTTTGTTTTGTTTAGCTCCGATCTCTCCAACACCAGTGACCTTAAATTAGGGATGACTAAACTCAGAGAAAAATAAAGCTGACACATCACAACAGTATAAAGCTCCAATCACTGATCCAATAAGCCAGATCCAGTAGCTTCTCCTGCTTCAATGTACGTTTACCAAGCAATTCTCCAATCAGACTTGTAGCAAAAATAAGCTAATTTTCAGCCCATAAAAATCCTGCCAAACAGGCTCAAGGAAGTTGCACAAAGCACTTCCAGTATAAAAAGTGCTAAAGTCAACTGTTAGTGCAATTTTTTTTATTAATGCCAAATCATGCAACAAGCAAAAAGCAAGTTACTAAAGCTGACTACAAAAATCCTCTGCCTTCCTGATATGATCAATAAAGAAATAGTCTCATTGACTAGCTTGTGGCCGTGGACTCTTCTTGTTGAAGATAAAATTATTGCGTTCATTCCATAGCATCCAACATGGACAATGCTCTTTACTTGCCACATGAATAGCGGATTAGACTTATAAATATGTTTCATATAAATCAACACAGAATTTTTCTCTCATATTTCATATTTCGAAATTATGATTAAAAAACTATTTATAAAAATTATTTATAAATCATTCCAAACAAGTTTGAAAAGAGTTGACTGACATTGTCACCACCCCCATTCCATTCTGAATTCTGCATTCCCTTTTTCTTAAACTATTTTAGCACTAGCTTCTCATCTTTTCATATCAGTCAGAGAGCAAATCAACGTCCTCTAGAGGATATTAATCTTTCTGATATTATTTTTCAATATGCCATAACGTAACTACACAACACCGACTTATGACCCGCCTACACTCGCTCAATTTAACTAAAAAGTGTTTAGTAATTACAAAAAATAAAAATAAAAACACTTTTAAAAAATGTTTTTATACAATTGAAACAAAATTACTCACTTTATATACGACGTAAAATTACTTTTAAAAATCATAATTCTTCCAAACCACCCCCCCGATCTACGAAAAATAATACCTCCAGATATTTAGTTTGTAATACAATTTTTTATTAAAACTACTCACTAGTCCTATTTATAAGACATTTCCAGTATATTCACATAAACAAAAAAAAATCTTAAAATTATTAACTCTCCCTTAAAATATAACAATTTTTCAACTTTACCCTATTTAATATATACGTCTTTTAAAAAAAATAATTACTTACACTATAATAAATAAAGGACAAAACAGTATATTCACATTAAAAATTTAATAAAATGACTTAAATAAGATCTAAAAAAATCTTCTTTTTGCTCTATAAATAGAACTAGAGAAGTAGATTTTATGTCCAGGAACGAAGTGGCATCATTTTTCTGGGGAAAAAAATAGTTTGAAAAGGAGGGTAGGAGAGTGTTTGATAAGCTGATATGATTTGAGCTAGTTCCAACTTCCAAACATCACGAAATTGTTATGCACAGCGTTTCCTTTGCAACATAACACACAAAGGCGTCTCTAGATGCTAATAGCTAAGACAAGTTACAGCGTATACAACACACACAAACATCTAAATACATCGATTATCAAACTAAACAACCAGTACATTGTTTTCGGGGTTCGTAGCCCATCTCCTCGTCGTCACTATCAATGTCGCCTTCGTGGAGCCACTGCTCAAATTCATCAACCTCCCCGTAGTCATGCGTGTATAAACTATCAGAGCTATCGTAGGGCTCGGGCCCAAGTTCCTCTCCATGGCATGCCACGTGCAGCAGAGGCCTGCTTCTGGCCAGGGCATCCACCATATCCTTGTTACACTTCCCGTCACTCCCAACCATCTCAACCTGGGAAGTATGGTTTTCTTTAGCCATCTAAATGACAGCTGTGTAATGCCCCCGCAGTTGTACAGATCCAGCAACCGCAAGCTGCTTCCATGCCATTTGGCCTCGTCAACCAGCATCGATGCCAATGCATCACTGAGGTGTCCCCAATTTGAGGGCACTGTCGCATCCGGAGTTCAGATACTGGAATTTGACTCCTTGCCAGCATCAAACTCCATTATCAGACAGGTTAGGAAGATTGGATAGGTCCAGTTCTCTCAATTCAAGCGGAGGACCAAGCAATCAAAGAGAGTCGAGATGCATTTATCTGTAAGTCTTTTGCACCCTCTTAGAGACAAAGCATTAAGTGAACGTATAACCCGTGGTCTTAAGTATGAAAGCCCCGTGTCTGTTATATCAGAGCCATCCAGTAGTAGGATTTTTAGTCTGGCAAGAACACCGATGGCTCGGAGGCCTTCATCCCCAAGGCTCCTACAGTCTCTCAGGTCCAGAATTTTAAGATCCTTGTTTGATGCCAAATTCAAGACAGCGTGATTGGTTAATAGATTGCACCATCTTAGGCTCACGTGAGTTAAGGAAAGGGACGTTGCAGAAATATCATGAAAAACTAGATCAGTTAAACTGAGTCCCATGAGACACCTTAAGCTTGTATAAGCGACAGCATGAATGCAGGATAGTTTTGAAACCTGTGTCTGTAACACGGCAAAAGCCACCCAGGCATATGCTTTCCATATTTTTGCACTTGTCGGCCATTAAAAGTAAGCCCAAATCATTTACTCTTCGAAAGTAAGTAATTAGGAACTCCTGGCTCCGGACAAGTGACAGATGTTTCATCAACCTTCCATGTTGATTAATTTGTTGGAGGCCAGCATTGGTTAGGTCAAAGGTGATTCTTGGTTCAATGAGGGGTGCATCTCGAAGGTCCAAATGGGTCAAAAAGACTAGTCCTTTGGATATTGTACCAACACATCGCATCAGTTATATAGTCAACTGAAAGGCATAGCTTCTGAATACTAGGCAATACGTATGATTGGACAGGATTTAGGGACTGATGGGATCCTAAATTTGGGCTAAGCAGTTCAGTCACTGTTACTGAGGATATGTAGCCGATCTCAAGAGATGTGATTTTCTCTGAGGCCATGGCCCAAACTCGGGCAAAATTATGACGCAGGAATAGAGAGACATCAAACATCAGAATCAGTGCCTACCAAAAAAATCACAGTGCACATTAGATATAATTGAACAAACGATAACAGAATGATTTCAATATTGTACACGAGGGGTAAGAGCTTATCTTCAGTAACAAACATACGGAAAATTTTAGCAATGAGCAATTTTATGAATAAACTATTATGATGAATCCACCATTTGATATTTAATAATTTTTCCCTGCGTCTTGGAATGTCCCCTTGTTCCAGGTAAATATGAAGATTAAGTAATAATTTTGAATAGAATAGATCTATGGAGAAAAACCCGAGCGAACACAATGAAGAATCCATAGAGTCAACAAAGATATACACACAAATTATCTAAACATTCCCAGGACATGCATTAGTGATCATATACAACAGTATTACTTAACTGAACATCAAACCCAAACATTACAACTACATATACCACAAATGCCTAACAGAATATATCCTAAAAAATTGTCACATCCAGCCTTGTTTACCAAAATGATTACACCCACAACACAGATAATATTTACGTTGAGGAATAATTCTTCTGAACTTCGATAATACTGACGAACAACATTGGGATAAGTCATGGTCGTCAAAGAAAGGTTCAGTTCAATGGAACCAAACTTATAATGTTCATAAAGTCAAGATTTCGTAATCTTATTATTCCACTTATATGAGCATAGAGAAAAAATACAAGTGATAGATGCACATGTCAGTACGTTTCACTGGAGATTAAAAAAGAAATGATATACTGGATTCAGATTTCAGACCTCAGAAAGTAGGGGCTAATCAAAATATTTTAGCATAGTTAAACTACTTATTAAATTACAAAAATGTGGGAAAACAATGAATTCATACATATCAAAGCTAACTAACGAATTCATACAAATCAAAGCTAACTATTGCAGATGATGTTGTCATAATTAAAAATTACATAGAGGAAACTATTTATGAAAATTGGGGTTCTCTTGAGTGTCTCATCAACGGGACGCGTGGTTAGTAAAGCTCGGGGAATTAGTGGGCTTTTCACATGACAAGCAAGAATGGAGTGGTATGTGATGATAGAATGTTGTCTTAATAACCATTTCACACAAAGGTAACTTCAAAGTTCTTTAAGATCTTAATAATATATAGCTTTTAACATCCCAAACTACTTTTGAAATTATGCCTTACTTCCAACTGAGAGCAGCCGCAAGCAGCACTCCTCCAGATCAGAAATATGAATTGATCTCCCTCTTTTTTCTGCCACTGAACTCAAGTAGAGAGACCTGATGCAAGCAAAGAAGAAGAAATGATAACAGCAGAACCATAAATCGCATTAAATTTACAAACTTTGCAGCGCCATAATCGAAGACCAAATATCATCATGATCAAACAAGCAATCTGCAAGGTTATCTAGCTTCAAATGAAATCGACAGCAAACCTTAGGTCCTTGCATCGGTTCCCAATCTCAGAAAGCAGTTTCCCACTAAAATCAGAACAGTTATGCAGAGAAAGCTCCTGCAAAGATGGTTTAACCAGAAGGTGTATAGCTGAATCATCAAGCCGACCACAATCAACTTTGAGGCTCCTAAGATAGGGATTCGGTGGCAGCAACGGCGTCAGCAAATCCACAGTTGGCGCAATGTCCTGTAAATATACGTATTCCAGTACTAGAAAGATTAGCTTTCTCGGAATTGTAATTCAGAGAGAAAGAACCACCCGAATTTGGGATTTCATAAAAGAACCAAATCCACTAACGGTTTACAGCACACATTTCACGAGAAACAATAAACCCAAGCCCCATTTCCGATCTCGTTCTTTGAGTTCACAACACGCAATAAGTCCAAGAAAGGAAAACAAGATGAGAAATTTAAAAGGACTCACGCAGCGACAAAGGTTTTTAACAAATATCGAAAATCATCGTAGATCCGAAGAAGAGATTACATACAAGGAGGTGGAAATTGGGAAGGAAGGAGAGGATGTGAGAAGCGCAGGACTTGAAGGCGGAGCAGGTGGAGGCGACAGAACAGATAGAAGAGATGTCGAGCTTCGTGAAGATTGTGGCGAGAAGAGCAGAAGGAAGCTGATCCAGACTCATTTCGCTGCCCTCCCCTTGCCTTTCGCCATTTCCGTCCGTCTCCACGAGGTGATGAGATAACGAACCCGTCTCGACCCGTGCAGATCGGATGAACCGGAATAAGACAGCAAGTCTCTTTTTCTACTCAGCGGCAGACAGAAGCTCTACAGGATATAACTATACTCTTTTAGTTTTTAATATAAGCTTATTTAACTTTTTTTTTACCAGAAATAAGCTTATTTAACTGATTAAATTAAGAAGTTAGGTAAGTTAGTTAATAATAAAATATAATATGTTTTTTCTAAAAACTATACTATATCATCTTCCGTAATATCTTTATTCCATCTTCTGCTTGATTATGGTTGAAAGAGATTCATAGGGTTAATTTAGAAAAAATGAATAAATATAGAAATAAGTCTTATATTTAGGACTAAAATTAATTCAATAATTAGATCTTGTATTAAAGACCGGAAGAGTAATTATTATATCTGCATGAGCTTAGGAAATAATGAAACCCGAAATACATAATTAAATAGGTAATACTACGTCCTCTCCCAAATACTACTTTCGTTCTTTATTATAAGAGTTTATTTGGTTTTTATTTTTGATCCTAAATATAAGTCACCAATTTATTTTATTGTTTATATTTATTTATTTTAAAGTAATCTTTGTAGTAGTTGTACATGTTAAAAGTTTTATAAATCAATGATAATTTTAGCTAATATACATGATTAGCAAGAACATTCAAAGAAAGATAATACCTATTTATAACAACTAACTAACTCAACTAATTTCTTTAATCTCTTCAAATTAGTTAACTATATCTTATATTAAGGACATGAGGTAGTATAAGAATTTATTTAACTTTTATTTTAGTTTTAAATATAAACCCTCGATCCATTTATTTCTCATATTTATTTATTTTTTAAGATAATTTTTGTAATAATAGTAGTTATAGTCAATATTTTTTTATTAGCAAAGATATTTAAAAAAACAACACCTATTTATTACAAATAATTAATTTTACTTTTTTTTTAATTTACTTAAATTAATCAACTAGTTTTCATATTAAATACTAAAGGTAAGGAAGTGGTCACTATTTTGTTTATTCCATCGTAATAATTGACCTAGATTACTTAGGAAATCAATAGCCCCCACGCACTCAAGAGCCTAAACACAAGATCTGGGCATTAAAAAACCTCATTTTGGATTACGTAAAAGCCTCTAAAATAGTAAAATGTGTTTTTGAGTTGGTGTGAGCACATTTTCCCCTGGAGTCATTTGTATGCGTGGTTTCATGTCTCGGTTTCTCAAAAACGAGAAATTTGTCCCATTCGTGCCTTCTAAGTAAATGTGTGTTTCTAGCAATGAACAAAAATTAGACCAGACACTGAACTGGTCTAGATAGTGGGTCAAGAGTTAATGAGTCAGACCGGGGTCAAACCGATCATATTAAAATAATATAATTTAATTAGCAATGACAATAAAAATAACATTAATTAATAATAATCATTTAACAAAATACAAAAAACAACCAACGTGGTTTAAAGTTTAAATATTTAATTGTACCAAACTACCATTAACAAATATTATCTTCATCACTACAGAAAATCAAAATCATCATTAAATTCATTGGCAGGGCCAGGAATGAGACATTAATAGTTGGAAGAGGAAAAGTAGAAGGCAACATCATCTTGCAGAGGTGGAGATTCAACAATATTCATATCATCATCACCACCTAAATAAGACAATAATAAAATGTCAATTAAGTGTAAATCAATATTAAAATAAAAATATTTATAACTTCTAAGAAACTAAGATAATAATACCTTCGTTATCCCTCCTAGGAGTTGTCAAATTTGAAATGTCTTTATTGTTGAAAACACTTTCAAATGTTGCCACATCTCTATCATCAAACTCTGGAACAGGATCTTCTTCAGTCACCCAAAAGTCCACCAAATCAATGTTTTCATAGTCAATAGGATCATAGCTTGCCTTCTGCTTCTTCAATGTACTCCTGACAAATAAAATTTCAATTAGATGTAAATCCATATCAAAATAAAAGCAGCCATAACTTATAAAATTACCTATGCTTCAATCGCAAGTTATAGTTTGTGAAAACTAAATCATTTAGCCTCTTGTGCTCCAATCTATTTCTTCTTTTTGTATGAATGCATTTAAATAAACTCCAATTCCTTTCACAGCCAGAAGAAGAAGAAGTTTGACTAAGAATGCGCATCACAACACGTTGCAACTCTGGCACTAAACATTCATAATATGTCCACCATTCATCTAAATCATGAAAATATGAAATATAAAATTAGTGAATGATCATCAATATACTATTAACTATTAAATACAAACACTTACAAGGGTCAAGTGTTCTGTGCTGCTTTTTGACATGATGGTCTACTGAAAGATTCTTTAGCTTCACAATAAGTAGTTGCTTGTTTCATTACCAAGAAGCCATCAACCTCTTCATCTGAGTAAGACTCCACCACATCAATTAAAGCCATCATTAACTTTGACTTGATCGGGCAGTCTAGAGCATATGTGATTGCAGGATTCAGCAAATATGATGCTGCATGAAGATTGGTCTTTAAATGCTTATCCTATCGAGTTTGAATGATTGTTGTGTACGGCTTATACAGGTCCTTGTTCTTCTTAAACATCTCCTTAATTGTCATTTTTGCCCTTCGCATGCCTTCATAAACATAAGGCAATGAAGGCTTCTCATCTGAATCAATAATTCTCAACAATTTTATAAGAGGAGATACAATTTTCACAACTTGATAACAATCATTCCAAAACCGATTGTCCAATATGATTGCACTGAAATTTTTTCCTGCTTCAGTCTTCAGTCCTTGATAATTTGTGGTCCACAAAGTGTTTATCAACAACTAAAGCCTGCAAGTCATTCTTGTGCATATATATGCTATGCAATGTAATAAATGTGGTAGCAAACCTTGTGGCAGCAGGACGCACAATTTCTTTCCAAGTCGGTCTTTTCCTCAGCCATGATAAGAAAACCATATGATTATATGCAAATACAGTTATCTTTGATGCCTTTGATGTAAGGTCTGACACATGGGCATGCTTGAAAAGTCTTTCAATACAAGATTCAAACAATGTGCAGCACAAGGTGACCAATAAATACTTTTATACTTCTCTTTAATCAATCTACCACATGCTACATAGTTAGCTGCATTGTCAATCACCACATGAATAATATTTTTAGGACCAATCCACTCAATGACTTCACAGAATAGTGTGAATAGAGTTTTGGCATCTTTAACTAGATCTGATGCATCAACAGACTTCACAAATACCATACCATGTATAGAATACACTAAGAAGTTTATCAAAGTACACTGTCTAACATCAGTCCATCCATCAGTTATGAGTGTGCAACCATTGTTTTATTTAGCTCGATGGCTATCAATGAGTAACTGACATTCTTTTCTCTAGTCACTCAACAAGTTGGTTTTAAAATCATAAGCACTAGGAGCTTTAAACCCAGGCCCTATTGAAGCAATGTCATCCACATCTTTTTGAAATAAAAGACAATCAAACGCCTTAAACAGAATGCAGTTTACAATAGCCCATTCAGCAATCAACATTTTCACATTATGCTTTGCTTCTTTAGTTGTTAATGCACTCTTAATGCCAGGTTGGGAATCAGGAGTTGTTCTAGGAGCAAAAAAATTGTCTATGCTCCCAGAAGCTTTCCTCTTTCTCACACTACTTGTGACATTTGGTGATTCAACATAAGTTTCTTCGACTTCCTTTTCTATGCTTTCAATAGTTTTCTTCTTTGACCCTTCTTTTAAAGACTCTGCCATTCTATAATGTATATCATGTAGAACTTTTTTTACAAGCAGCTATTTAACTAACAGTGCCCGTAAGATGTTGCTTCATCATATTTATCTCACCTCCTCTATAACTAATAGTACAAAAAAGACACGTATATATATATTTTGTGTTCCTTCTTTTTTGTACGCAATATGTGCCCATGCTGGATCAGTTTTGGCACGTAATGAGGATGTGGGTGTGGAGGTTTCGGTAGGGGGATTTGAAGATCCAGTATTAGGAGTCATGTTGTCATTTCCAGAACTTTGGTTATTTGAAATATCTATCACTGCTACTAAAAAAACAAATCAAAAGATTAACACAACATTAATGATTAAACAATCAAGTTATTCAGTTTCAGATTTCATATTGAACAAAGTGGGGAACCGTCCATAGTTTTAAAACCGAAAACATATTCAAACTTCACTACTTCAGTATATAACTATATACAATGACCACAATTTTAAACCAAACGCAGTTCACAATTTTGAAACCAAACAAGTAATTCTAAATTAGAGTATCAAATTATTCCAGAGTACCAAATTAATGAAATTATTCCTTCGTGCAAACCAAACATAGAATATCCTCAAGTAGATACAAATCCATGGAATCCATTGTGATTTCAGAATACAATTAATTTTCACAGAATATCCTCAAGTAGAAGCAGAATTCAGATTCCAAAATGGCAAAATTAAACCAGAAAAATAATAGATGGTAGAGATTATCACCGTCACTTCCAAGTTCAAACGAAAAAAGGTGAGTTTGCTGAGAGTGGCCAAGAGCAGAGACTGAGAGTTCAAACGAAAATTGGGAGTCTGGACTTGGGAGAACTGAGATCGGCGAGCACTCGGCCACTCACTAACAACTTAGATTGGTGACGACAGGGCAGGGAGCTTCAGGTGAGGTGCGGGCAAGGCGAGGAGCTTCAGGCGAGGCGACGACAAGGCACCAAGTAGCTTCAAGCGAGGCAGTGGACAACGGTTGACGACCACACCAAGAGTGAGGGCAGTCAAGAGTGCAAGCTTCAGCGAGCTGGGAGATTCAGTGAGCACACGGTGGCTACGAGGGCGACCGAGGACGAGATGGAGATTGGAGATCGAATGAGGAAGAAGGAGACAGGGGTGCGGGGTCGAGCGAGGCTGCGAGGGCGAGCCGGTTTTGGTTCGGTTTGTAATTTTTTTTTAATAAAATGTCGTCGTTTTTGGGCTCTGGAGGGGGCAAATCAGTGAACCGGATAAACCCCCTAAACCGGCGGTTTACCCGGTTTAACATCGGTTCTTACTGGCTCAACCGGTTTACCACCGGTTCAAACCCTGGCCGGTTCTTGCCTTAACCCAGACCGGACATAAAAAAACAAGGTTACGTGACTAAAAATTCACATTTAAGAAATAACTTTTATTAGTAAATGATCCATTTAATGTAGCATCCTTTTGATTTCCACATGCATACAGCCGTAGACAATAATTGGAAAAGAAAATAATAAGTATCAAACAGAACAATTTATAAAGGGATAATATTCAATTTTGTCCTTTGGCTTAGGAATTATGGGGATCTGAAATTTTTTTTAAGAAGAATGTTGTTTCGGAAGTGTTGAAAACAAAATAATATGGTCCCTATCATTTAAAATGTTAATTTTGACTGTTAAATTTGATTTATGTCTACACATAGTCTTCGTACACATCATCTCATCATCTGAGTCAATAATTTTTTTTCTCATAACAATTCCACCATCACCGTCCTCCTCCTTCATGCTCTCTGAATATTTCCAAATCTTCTTAAATGAACCCAGCCACCCCCTTCTTCATCCTCATTTTCTCTGTTCTAATCAATAGTTTAAAACCACTCTCTTTATGTGAATCCGAACCCCCAAGCTTGCAAGCCCCAGACCTGTGGAAATGGCCAAAACATAACATACCCCTTTTATATAGTCAAGATTGGTGAGTTTTTAAAGTGTGGAGTTTTATGATTAGAAAGTTCCGAGAGAAAGAAAGGAAGGAGTAAGGGAACGGGCAATGACAAGCAGAATAGCAGAAAAAGAGACCTCCTGTAGCAAGGCAAGGAAGAGAGAGAATGTGATTTGATGGTGAGGTGATATGTATGGAATGGAAATGTGTCAACAGTCAAAATTAACGTTTTAAACTATAAGAGCCACATTGTTATATTTTTAATACTTTTAAGATAATATTACCCCTAAAATTTTTTTTAGATACTTATAACTCTTAAGCGAATAGTTTTCAGACAAAATTAAACCTTTTTTTTCCATAAATTATATGGCAAACCCATCTTCATTTGCAGTACTTGCTTTTCTTGTCAATCACATTTTATAAGTCTAAAAATTGAAGGGGCAAGACACGATACGACATGGTAACGATGTATGTAACTGTACGTCGGCGTTTCCAAACTGGAAGACCCAACCCCTAAAACTACGCATACTTTTTTTTTCCAGCACCAAAACAATGAAATTTATTAAAATTATTTTTACGAGGCAAAAATTTAAATTGCTATATCACATATAAAGATAGATTTATTAGTTATGATCAAGTGGTAAATTGTGTTAGCCAATAAAATCGTCATTATAGCATCAAAAGTAAAATCTGAAATATTTAATATATCCTAATTATACCCTAAGTACTAAAAATCACCTTTTTGTTCTTCATACTAAGCGTAAAAACCTTCAAAGCTATTTTGGTTCTTTCAAATACTTGTTCTTGTTTTGCAGAATAAAAATTTGTTTATTAGACCTTTGTTTTCCCGATACAAGTAGAATATTGCTTTTGCTAAACTAAATTAACTTGACGCCAGCTTAAACATATGCATGGAGTAAATTGAAAAACATGAAATTTAACTGTAATCATTATCGATTTATATGCGTCTATTTAGCCTTATAATTTATAATATTACTACCATGTAACACTATTTAGTGTTCATCCAACAGCGAAATTGTCAAGAAAGAGCTTGAAAATGACAAACAATCATGAGCGATACGCCAAGATAACAGTCTTGGCTAAAGAAGCTTCTCTATGTACATTGGAGTTTCAGTTTCTTGAAATTACATTCAGCACATTCAGTGATGAATCAACAAAACAGCAAAGTAGGGGGAAAATAGTCTTTTTGACCAATACACATTTGATAACAGATAAGTAAGCCAGAGATAATAAAACCAGCAACTCTGATCATCTGGATCAGTGAAGACGGCATTCTGGACCCGATCATACTACTCCTTTTCTAAAACTTTCTCAGGTAGTGACACAATCGAAGTTTTCTTCTGTCTTAGTCGATGAAAAGAGATGTTGAAGTATGCTGGCTCTCTTTTGACCTCCACCTAGCATGTTAGCTCTTCATTCAGCTTCCACTGAGCATCCATGCCTGCGCTTAGATTTCCAGGAGCAGGATCTTTACAGGGCCAGTTCTTCCAACTGATCCTGCATTTGTTGCACATGCTATAACAGCATTATAATCTGAGACTGGCAACCACGATTATCTACCCAGCGGATCACTCAGCAATCTATAGCATACGCCTATTTTCACTACAACTACATACCAGGCTACTAGCAAAGGAATTATTGGACAACATTTTTTATATTGTAATAGAAGTAAACTACAAAAAAATTGACACTGTGCGCGAGGCATATAGGGGCCACCATTTGCAATATTTAACCAGTATTTCCAGCGTCACTATTATCGCATAATGGAAGAAATCATGATTTGCGTATGGACTACAAGAAGCTAACTGCTATCCACAGTTGCTAAAAGAAGGCGTGCTTAATTTTCAATTTAAGGGACATTTACGATTCCACTCTCTCTATGATCCGAATATGAACAAGATGCAAAACCCAAATCCATATTCAAACGCTTCTCAAGGACCTTCATGGCATTCAAGTTGACCAAGAATAACCAACCAACAAGTTCAGCTATTGTGGGACCAAAGTACCATAAAATCAACTGAAATATCTGCTAACATATGTGGTAGGCAAAACAAAGTAATTTCTTGAATCTTAATAATAAACTCTCTATCACTTGAAAGAAAGCAATGTGCTTCCAATCAATTACACAATCTTTTACTACGTCATTGTCCTTTTCCGATGTGATTATGCCAAGCTAACCAAGCCCATCATATTTCAAATTTTGGTCCTGCGGCTTTTCTAATCAATGAACTACTCCAAGATACCTCATTGTGTAACGTCAACAATGGGGGGAAGCAATCAATTTACTTCCCATAATTCAATCACGGAACCGATCAACATGTTATCCATAAGTATGCATACTATTAAATGTTTTGTGGAAGCTACATGAACCAAAGGTCAGAGATGCTCAAACTAAGCAGCTGTAATATATGACAAGTACTTAAGGATTTTGAGATCTGCAGAATGGCAGAGACCAAATAAAGCATCCAGGTTAGAAAATTTATTGCATAATTTTGCAGGAAAACATCGGGGAAAAAAATTTAACACTCACTCTAAGTCTCGGCAATCTGAGCCAATCTGGAGCCGGCCAGAACAACTTGCAATATCCTGGGTAATCAGATATAGGAGAAATTCGATCGTCATCTAATTCAAAAACGCCCAGACCATTTTCCTTGGCAGTATCGTTGAAATAATCATCTCTGAAAATTATGCGGTTCCCTTCGCTGATGAATAAATCTGATGCCGATGAAGAAAAGGCGCAATCATCACCGAGAAACACAACTCGATCCCCCAAACTTTTCAACTCAACCCATTCCTTGCCTTCTTCATTCAGCCTAAAAACCTTGAATTTAACTGCTTGCTCGCACCCAAAACAAACATCATCGTCAAATCCATCATAGGCTTCCAGGCTTTGATAGTCGAAGGATAAGTATTTATCAACCAACAATAGTTGACCATCGGATTCGACCAAGAATTTCTTGTCACCGCCAAACACAGGTTCAGCAACCAAGCGAACACTTGAATCCAATCCAACCACTACCGTCCTTCCGGCACCATCAACAGCATAAAGCTGGCCTTGAAAGACACACACATCATCGTAGGGTGTGGGCATGTCGGGGATTATAGTCCACTCCTTATCACCAGATTTAAACAAAGCCAGCTTACCCGAAACATGAATGGTAAGTAAAGCAAATTCTTGGCTTTTGGAATTCAACCACATAAATACGACCTTTTCTAAATACAAGCTACCAGCATCTTCTAATGAATTAAGAGGGCTGAAATCGTTGAGAACATATTCTTGACCCAATTCGACGACTGGAAGGTCATGCACATCCATCACCCTGGGAAAATCCCTAGGAAGGGGTTTGATAGGATACCTGGAGAGAGGGTCGTGAAGACCCAATTGACCACGAACATCTTCGATTTTGATCAACCAAGGATGAGGATCGGAATTGGACAAGGAGAGGGAGGGAGGTGGATAAACGAGGAAAAGAGTACGCTTGGAAAGGCAGAAAGTGCCATGACCGGAAGTGCCAACATTGGAGAAAACAGGGAATTTAGCGGGTAAAGGGTGAGGCAGGAGGGAAACGGAGGATCGCCAGGAGGAGCAAACGGAGCGAAAACGGAGAAGGTAGAACGTAAACCGAAGGCGTTCAGCTATCAATTGGAGGAGTTCCCTGGGAAGGTGAGACCAGTCTGCCATGCTTTCCTCTCTATGCAAATTTGGGGCATAATATTCCCGGAGGTCAGTGTCCTCGCCCTCGTCCTCCTCCTTTTTCTGTTCTCTCGTTTTCTTTCGGTATATTCTCTTTCTTTCCTTCATTTTTTTCCTCTGTTTATTTTTTTATTTTTTATTTGGTTCCCGGAGCATGAACCGGAAATTCGACCGGAAGTCCAGGACAATGCAATGCAAAGCTTAGGCCTCCATCTCAAAATGTAAGGTTATTTATCAGTTATCACAATTGACAAGGGTTTTATTCCAATAGATCTAATAAAAGATTGTACTAAGTTTATTTTTCAGAAATAATTATCATTTTAAAAAAATTCATATAAATTTCAAACTTTCCTATGTTGAATGTAATTTTCCTTAAAAATGTATGACAAAATTTGAAGTAAAGGATGATTTTCTTTTATACACGCACATATATATAATGTGGTGTTGAATTGTACTTTGGGGAAAAAACTTGTAATGCCAATGAGAAGCTATAATCTCTTGACAAACAGTTTGATGTATAAAGGTTTATGTTTGGCATTGGATTTGGTCCATTAAATTTGTATTCAAACACCAGTTCACTTCTCAAAAATTGATTCTTGTTCTTGAACTGTTGTTCCAAGCAAACGTCATGACTGAGTCTAAAACAAGCTTACAATCACAAGCCTCAAACCCAACTTTTGGCAATGAGTAAAATAGATCACGATTACAGACAGAGATTGAAACAGTGTGAATAATTTGTATCAATGAAGGGCAATAATACATGATATAATAAAAAAATGAATAATTATGAATAATTTATTATCATGGTGTAATGGTATTCCTGTCTTGAAATAAACCATTATTGTGCTTTTCAAAGAATGGATCAATTGACTGTGTGTGTGTTCTTGAGCAATTTCATCATCATCCTGTAGTTCTGCCGGCAGCCCTGCCACAGAGAAGAGCATTCTTTGGAATAGGATATTCATCCCTGGACGATTCCACTGGTGAATACACTCGCATATAGAATTGTTGGCCAAGGTACTGTCTTGCCCAAAATTCACTTCTCACATTCCACATTCCCACGTTATCCAGTGCCATGTAAATTGCAGTCCATGACTTGGGATATACCTGTCACACAGAATTCAACAAAAACAACTTGAATTTCTGCTAACGAGCAAATGGGATCTGCAACTCTCTGCCACACAGCAAAGCAACAAAACCTACCTGTGTGGTGCACCTCGAAACTGCATCTCTGAGGTTGTACTCGTTACGACTAGCAGGAGTCCACACACCACCATCCATACTGCATTAGAATGTATTGTTAGAACATTCATTGTGAACATGAGATTTGAGACAAGCTCACTTTGATATGATGCGGGAACTTCTTACCCTACGACCCAGAATGAGTATCCGTCAATGTGCCAACTTTGGACAATGTTCTCATGATTCTGGAATACGATCTCCACGAAGGCTCGAAAATCGGCTCCCATGACCGAAGTATCAAGATACATTGGTTTACCCGAAGGGCCATCTGGGATGCTTCCAACCTTGAAAACGCCATCAATCTTGAAGTGATCAGCTAGCTTCAAGGGGGTGTCAGCTGGAATGAACGATACACTATTCACTGCATATCTCTGCTTGCCCTGAACTTGAGCTGCTGAGCTCTCCAGTATGATTGTTCTGCTTACATTTACCAGACCATAGTGGTAAGAACCCTGAGGATTTGGCCTCGGCCCACTCGCGCTAAGGTTAGTCCTGCAATAATAATACGAAGAAATGGGTTAATCAATGCCATTGGCAGAGCAAAATTGATCAGTGAGATGTAAAGGAGAGTGGCGCTTACCTTATTGAACGAGCTTGTTGAAGAGACCAATCGATCTGGGTGGTTGGTCCAGCAGGAATAGGGCCGGAGACTGGTTGCTGAGAGTTGCTATAATGAAGAATGGCAGTGCTAGTGAGTTCCCTGCTGGTGAAACGAGTGGACACTACAATGTAGTAGTCTTTTGGTGCCTGATCAGCTGTGATGAGCACAGAATAGGATTGACCCACATGAACATCCAATGAAGAATAGGTGGTCTGTACAGTGTGAGTTCCTTCAACTTCCACCAATTTCAAGTCGTGGCCTTGAATCCTGAAGTTGATAGTGTTTTGAAGTCCCACATTTGATATTCTGAGCCTGTATGTTTTCCCTGTTTATTATAGATATAATGCCGTTCACTTGTCAAATGTCTGTTTGTACCCCGAGAATGGAAGGCCAGGGGAGATGGAAATAAAAGGCCTACCTGGCTCCACAGTGAAACTAGAGCCGTTTGCACGCCCGTTAATTAGTAAAGCTTGAGGGAAAGGAAGCCTGTGGCCACCATCTAAAACGGCCTTCAATCTCTGAAATCATATGTCGCAGGATATTAGTACGTAGTCCAAAGAATGAACAGGTGCCAGAGGGCGGAAGAAATGGAAGAAAGAAAAGAAAGATACCTGATGAGGGATGGCGTACCAATCTCCAACGAGAAGAGAGAAATCACCGGCTGGGTCTGGGAATGGGACGGGAATCCTTGGTCTGCTAAGGACTTTGATAGCACCAAAGCCACCGGCAGCTTTATGGACGTCAAGAGAAGGGAAATAGAAGAAGCTTCCAATCTGATCTTTGACTTGCAGCGTGTAGGTGAAATTCTTTCCAGGAGGGATGGAGCATGTGGTTCCATAGACGCCATCTTGATAAGAGTTTCTCCTTTGCTGAATACCATTCCTGTTCAACATTAAAGTCATGAGCAAATGATATAGTAATTGATGATGAGGTTAGCATGTGAGGTGGTTCGGTTTTGTTGGGTAGCCTTATTTCGCTGGTGACGGTGAAAGCGACTTTTATTAAATCCATTCATGTTTTGTCCCTTTTTCTGTTTCAGCCCACAAAAGTTAAACCCATCCTTTCTGTTGTGATCGAATTCAATAACGTCGGACTGGCATGCCAACAAGAAGGAAAAGAAAGCTGGCAATCCTCACTCCAAGGCAGATTCGGCCGAAATTTTTTTAAAACAAGAAACAAAAATGCAGGCTAGCATTATAAAGGCGTGTCTCTAGAGTATGGCTTATAATTTATCAAAAGAATGGAAATGTCTCATTGATCACCCACCCTGAGATCAGTTTGACACTCGTATTTTTTACGCGAATTCGGAACGAGGCATTTGTTAGATCACACTCATGGTGGAATGGATTGACAATCAAGAAAGACTAGTTTTATAAGAAAGGAGATGCAAAAATGGGTGTTAAAGCCAGGTTGCTTTATTATTGTATGTATACCCCAATTATCACGCCATTCGGTTAAAAAGAAAAAAAGAAAGTCCATTTACATAGCTCAATTGACACAGTCAATGGAAGGGAAGTCAACCTATATGAAGCAGCATGGCAGCACATTGTAATCATGTTTTTTCCCCCAGGGTAAGAAGATTAAAAGAGAAAGAGAGAGTAATGACCAGGATAGGAGGAAGGGTTCGGGCAAGTTATTGAAGACATTAATGATGAGATTGTCATTGGTGACAGAGTAGATTTCGGGTCCAGGAAATTGACCATTGATGAGGATGCCCTGCATGCGGAACGAATGAGATGGACGTGAGCTGAGGAGTAAGTCAAAATGAGGGAGACATAGAATGGTAAGGAGGAGGAGGAAGAAGAAGAAGAACCTGTTGTTTAAAACCAAGGGGATAGATGTCGCCGTAGGTGATGTTCCAGGTGAAGAATCGGTAAGGGTCCTCGGCAGTAACCAGCGGCAGCAGCAGCAAGAGGAAGCAAAAACGGAGCATGGCGATAGAATGAAGAGGAAGGCAAAGAGAGGGAGAGAGGGAGAGAGAGGAGTGAATGATGAAGGCAGGCAGAGGCAGAGGAGCTGGGAGTATATAAGGGGGAGGTGGTGGGAATGGGATACAAGTGAAAGAGGTTAAGGGAGCGAGAACGCGCTGGGTGTAGAAGGGAAATGGGATTGGATGGGAGGATGCATTTGGAAAGCTAAGGCATAATTGAGAATTAAAATAGAGTATTCATGTTTGTTTTTAGAGTTGATAATGATGAGGCTTGATGATTGAGGAGGAGAATATAGGGTGAGAGAAGCGCGTGAGACAGGGTTTCACACTGATTTGAGATGAGATGCAACATATGTATGGGCTGGAACTGAGCAGGCGACAATATACCAATTTTTCGTGTGGAAGACGCCGCAGCACACGATATGCTCATGTGATGTGCTGCCCGCCTTTTTCCATTACTTTATTACGCCTCACCTAATTCCATTTCATCATCCGCAAAAGCTTGGCTTCCTATACGCGCAAACTTCAACCACATTGGTTCGTTTTATACTCAGTCTCCGAGACATTCTTCTTCTTGTGTTTTTGTTTTTGTTTTGTTTTTTTTTGTTTTTGGTGCTTCGGCTGTGGCCACATTGTGTTGGGATAAAATGACAGGTTGGGCCTTTTTCACATGGAAGTAATTTTTGTGATTGAGTTTTCGATTTTTTATGTCATGTTTTAATTAACATTTTTATTTTGGAGCTGTTCAGCGTCGTGATAACGCCATATATGAAAGATCCAGAAATCTGCATTTAAACCATTGAATTGAGTTGTGAAGTAATGCTGCTCATAGTCATGGTCATCGTCATTAGTGTGGGGAGATGCCCTGAGTTAACTGCAGACACCACGGAATTAAAAATGAGCGGAGTTGACTATTAAAGTCATGGATGAGCTGTGTGTTGAATAGCGGTGAGGAGTGAGGAGAAGTCGGACCTGTTCCCTGTTCCGTTCCATGTGAATGATAATGGCCCCACCTGTTCTGTTTTAGAACATAAATCAATTAAGACAGGTGGCCAACATGCTCGGAACACCACTGGATTTCATTATTCAATTACAAGAAAAGAAAGGTCAAAACGTACAGCGGCTGAGGAATAATATAATGGCACCGAATTCCTTCCAACGCGGAACCCAAATTGATCCCCCTGCCCCCTTCCTAAATCCTAATCACCACGCGTCTTGATTCCCTCTTCCTTCTCTGGGCTTAAATGCCAGCCTCCCCTTTTCAACTCCAATTGTTTTGGGCCTCTTTACAGCAATCATCATGATGGATTCCTGCACAAGGAGTAGGCCTCTTGTCCTTAAAAGAATAATCGTAAATGGCCTAATTGTCATGTTAACCAGAACCCCCCCCCCCAAAAAAAAAAACAAACAAAACAAAAGAGTGAGGCATGCACATTCATCGCATGCTTTCTCCATCACACTTGATGGCAAATGCAAGAGAAGATTAATTGTATGCTTTAAAAGGCTTCGCATATTTTAGCAAAATTTAGTGATTGCAACATGGGAGGCTATGCAAGAAACCAGTTGCGAGGAAAATTCATAACCACCACAAATGTTTGGAGTGAACATTTGGCACGGCCATTGAGATTCGTAGCCCAATAGTTGTGGACCTGTGGCTAGCGCTAGCCGTCATTAGTCAGCCTGTTTGGTAAGACGTTTTGAGGGGGGAAAAAAGTAATTTATAAATACAATAAGTTAGTTTGTAAATTTAAAAATTATCATAGTTTTTGACTAATCTAACTTATAGATAAAACTGTTTTTTTAAGTACGACTATAAAAACACTTAAAACTTACTTAGAACTTATATAAAAATAGTTTTAGAATTAAAAGATATTTTTATCGTTATGTTTATGTTATTGTTATATTTTTTCCTATATATTCTTTGTGTTTTTTAACCAGTTTTTAGTTATTTATTTTTAATATTATTTTAAGTAAAAATAATTTTAAATATTTTTTTATAATATTTTATCTTTACATAAATTATGTAGAATATATTATCTATTATGTAATACCATTTGATTCAAAAATTTTCAGATTACCATAATTTCTAATATAAATATATTTTATTCATTAAACATAACTTTTTTCTTATATTTTGTCTATTTATATTTTTAATAATTTTTTATTATTTAATAAAATTTATACTTATTTTGATTATTATATAAACTAAATTTACTTATTTAATCATAATCTAAACAATTTTTTTATTTTACAAACCAACTTTTATAAAAATCAATTTAAACACATATCACATTACCTAATCCAAATTTTACCTAATTTAATTTTTTTAAAAAAATCAGATTAAAAATAAATTATTTCTTTTAATCGCTAATTCAAATATAGCCCTAACAATGATAAAATTTCTTGTCTTTTGTCCTTTTATCCAAATCCAGTCCGTCTTCCAACCACGAAGTGGATGTGATTCCTTATCTCCAAACAAACACCATCACCCTTCCGTCCCCGTCATTTAATCGGCCATCCTCAACCAAAACCACCAAACTCACAAATGGAAGCTCTGCTTCTGAGTAAACCTGTTTCCCACTTCAGATTTACTTCCAAACACAAACATTCTTCACCTCTTTTCACTTTTCCCGCACGATCTCTTCGCCTTCAACCGACTGAAGCCGCCTTATTCACCTTCCGCGCCATTCAAAATCAAGAAAAGCAAATTTTCCAGGACACGCCCGCTCCCGTCGACAAGGAGGATGAATCCTACGGAGAAGTTAAAGGTATTATCGGAAGCAGAGCCCTTGAAGGCGGTACTGGCATGGAGTATCTGATCGAATGGAAAGATGGTCATGAGCCCTCCTGGGTCCCCTCCGATTTTATCGCCAAAGACGTGGTGGCCGAGTACGAGACCCGGTGGTGGACTGCGGCCAGGAAAGCCGACGAAGCAGCTCTCAAGCAGCTCATTGACGCCGACGACGGCAGGGACATCGACGCGGTCGACAGTGACGGGCGAACCGCGCTCCTGTTCGTGTCGGGTCTGGGGTCGGAGCCGTGCGTGAGGGCCCTGGCCGAAGCGGGGGCAAATCTGGACCATCGAGATAATTCGGGGGGACTGACGGCGCTCCACATGGCGGCCGGATACGTGAGGCCGGGCGTGGTGAAGCTTCTGGTGGATCTGGGGGCGGACGTTGAGGCGGAGGACGACAGGGGACGGACGCCGCTGGAGCTGGCGAAGGAAGTTCTGAACGCAACACCGAAGGGGAACCCGATGCAGTTCGGGAGGAGGATAGGGCTGGAGAGCGTGATAAGATATCTGGAGGGGGCAATATACGAGTACGCGGAGGTGGAGGGGATAGCGGAGAAGAGAGGGAAGGGGGAAAACACGGAGTATTTGGTGAAATGGAAAGACGGAGGGGAGAACGAGTGGGTGAAGGCGAAGTATGTAGCAGAGGATGTGGCTGGAGACTACGAAGCGGGACTGGAGTATGCGGTGGCGGAGAGAGTGATGGGGAGAAGAGAGGGGGAGGAGGGGAAGGCAGAGTTTCTGGTGAAATGGGCGGACATGGAGCAGCCCACGTGGGAGCCCCAAGAGAATGTGGATCCTCAGCTCGTACGGGAATTTGAGGAGGCCCAAAACACCAGCCCGCCCTGACACTTGGGCCTCACAATTGAGATGAGAGTAGTCTGATTTAATTAATGGCAATGGAATTACGGGGAAAGCTGGTTGGGGGCGGAGATTAGGCGGGTTGAGTTGTAGTTGGGAATGAGATGGGGGCAGGGGCAGGATGTTTTCCTTGTTTGTGTGGGGGGAGGAAATTGAGAGAGAAGGCAAAGGACGAGGAGAGGACGGCATTAGAAAAGCGTATGCGATTGAATTCAATCATGTATGTACATTCAACATGAGATTAGATCAGAGATAGGCGTGTTGTTGAAAAAGTAAAAGCAACGACGTGGTGCAGACTGCAGACTGCTCTCAGAATTGGGCCCACATAAGTTTGTGTTCAAACCAAACTCATTTGAACATTTTTGCCCGCCCCTTGAGCTTTGTGAGTCAAGCAACGTTCTCCCGTGTCACAAAAACGTTGAATTGTTTTGTGCTGCTAACGCCCATTCATTCATTTCAGTTAATTGATTGGTTATTGTAGAAAGGCAGCCACTGCGGAGCCCCAAACAAATTTCTGTTTTTTTTTTTTTTCAAAAAAAGCTAAATAGGTGTAAAAGTGCATTGGAGGACTTTGACCAGTGGGCGTTGTTGTGTTATTATAAAGTAATCCCAACGGCGCCTCCCCCATTGGATGCCCGCACGGAGCGAAAGCTCACCATTCAATCCCAGTCATTTTCTAACTGGCATTTCAGTTGTGCCCCTCCCACACGCGTTTTCCAATTTTTCTCACTCCCTATTCCCTAAATTAATTATGCTATTCCTTTTTACAAGGCTGAAAAACTGGTTTTCATATAAATAATAGATACACGTAAATTTTACCTTCTTCAAACAAAATCACATTTCTTTTTTGCCGAACAAAACAAAATTGCATGACAATTATAATTATATGAAGTTAGACGAGCTTTGTGCATTACACAAATTTGACAAGTAATAATAATTTGTCATAAATTTTATGTTCGTATGAAGCTTTTAAGCTAGGTCAGTTACCTATAAGTATAAACCATGCAATAAATATATTATGTTATAGAGAGGCTAGGCCGGTTTATTTATTGTAATAAAATATTGGAAATGAAAACGACCAAAAAGGCCGAGGCGTGTAGGCTTTTGAAAAACAGATATTCCCGTGTACTAAGTCTGCGTGTGGGTTACAGTAGAGGGCAGAGACAGCATACCTCTCCCTGCCACTTCATCTCTCTCGACTCTGGGTATTATTCCTGCCTCTCTTCCTTCCCAAAATTTTTCTCCCCTTTTCATATCTTCCTCCACAGTAAACCTTAATGTCATCAAAAGCGCCTTTCTCTTTCTTGCCCTTTTTGTTTTCAAAAAACAAAAACGGTAAACTGAATTTGTTTCCCGAATATTGACACCGTCTTCCATGGCAGGAGAAGCCGGAATGCATACCAAGTCAGACTCGGAGGTGACCAGCGTGGACCAGTCGTGGCCGGCTCGATCCCCTCGGAGACCGCTCTACTACGTTCAGAGTCCGTCGAACCACGATGTGGAGAAAATGTCTTACGGCTCCAGTCCTCTGGGTTCCCCCCACCATTATTACCATTCCTCCCCCATTCATCACTCTCGCGAGTCCTCCACCTCTCGCTTCTCCGTCTCCCTCAAAAACCCCAGAAACCTCTCCTCCTGGAAGAAACTTCACCAGTCCCAGCACCACGACGACGACGACCACGACGATGACGTCGGCGACGCCGATCAAGGCTCCGGCCACAACATCCGCTTGTACCTATGCTTCATCTTGCTCTTCGTGCTGCTTTTCACGGTCTTCTCTCTCATACTCTGGGGAGCCAGCAAGAGTTATGGCCCTAAAGTTTTAGTTAAGGTCAGATCAAATTCTTAATTCCATTGTGTTGATTCTGCAGTTGGTCCGGGGGGTTAGGTTTTGAACATGTCTTGATTGGATTGTTTGATACCGGGTCCTGACGTAGTTATTGTCCTTATTTTATTTGTCAAATGGAACGGAATGCGGGGGAGGGCAGAACATAGTGTTCGAGAACTTGAATATCCAAGCGGGGAATGATGACACCGGGGTACCAACAGATATGCTGTCGTTGAACTCAACGGTGAGGATCGTGTACAGAAATCCAGCCACATTCTTCGGCGTCCACGTCACTTCGACTCCTCTTGAGCTTCACTACTATCAACTCAGCCTAGCTTCCGGCCAGGTAAAACTAAGCAGCTTTTTGTATGCCAAAAAAATAATAATAATAAGTAGCTTTTGATGTTAGAGACAACGAAACACGTAGCAGTAAGTAATCCCTCATATCCCATCCCAATCTTCCCTCCCTTTGATGATCATAGCTATGCGCAGAGTGAAAATTACAACGGGTAAAGGTCTTTGACCTTTCCGAGAACCCAAAAAAAGAAGGGAAAAGGGGACGGGAAGGGTGGTGGTATGGCACGCTGGGTGCTCGGGCCAGTGGGGCTCGATGGGGTGGGGGTCAATACCAATCTCGGGGACTACAGTGATACAGAATCAGTTGAATTTGATTGGGTGTTTTTGTTATAAAAGCTGCTGGTCTTGCTTCCATCTCTGCTCTCCTTCATCAATTTTCTCAGTTCCCCTCGACAAGTGTGCCCCACTACATTTATTCCGCCAATGCCCATTTCCATTCATCCGTGTCTTCTTTATTCATATATTCTTTTCACGCATTAAATTATTTATGACCACACTTCGGCGGTACTCAATTCCCGTCAACCCGATTCCATCCTCACATGACAGGATCTTCCCCGTCAGTGTTCCTAACACTATTAGTTTTTGCATACTTGATATTATGCAAAGCTTATATAAAATAATCACACATTATATGTGTCGGGATTTGGGATTGAGTGTTGTAGATCTTTAGACGCAGAATTGTTATGGCTAGATAATTGGTTACAAGGGTGTAATTCGTGACAGAGACAGGAGTCGCGACTAAGCGGTACTCGTGTCCACAATACAGGGCAAGAATGAGGATATGGTGTCCAAAATGATCTATTTCAGTTTGAATTGTGATAGAATGTGGATGTATAAAATGTTGAGATGTATGTGAAAACAGATGAAGAAGTTCTATGTGAAGAGGAAGAAGGAGAAGAAGATGGTGGTGGTGGTGTCGGGGCACCAAGTGCCGCTGTATGGAGGAGTGTCAGCTCTTGGGAACGCCAGACAGCAGAAGCAGAATGTGGCGTTGCCGCTGAACCTCACGTTTGTGGTGAGATCAAGGGCTCACATCCTGGGATCATTGGTTCGCTCTAAATTCTATCGAAGAATCCGATGCTCTGTCACTCTTCATGGCAGCAAGCTTGGAAAACCTGCTAACTTGACCCATTCTTGTCTCTATAACTGATCTCAATGTTTTACTCCTTTCCTTTCTACTTCCTACACTAGTTCACTTTCCCAGCCCAATCTCTTCTCATCTTCCCATTCCCACACACTTCCGTGTGCATTTCAGTTCCTCCTTGTTTTTGTTATCCACTGCATGCTTCACTAGTCTATGTTAGCATGTGAGTTTGTTGTTTCATTATATAGTAAATACGCCTTTGGTTCACTGCTTGATGTCTCCTTGGATATTATTCTTTTGATATGCTTACGCACGAATTTATGGCATTTCTTAATGGAAAAACTGTTTTAAATGAGAAACTTGAGGGAAAAATTTTCTGACATTGACTAGTTAGAGTTGGTGGGATAGGATTATTGTACAATACTGCCGGAAAAATCATAAAGTTACCTGAATAATCAAAATTCCGACGGGAGATTTTTGGGCCCGACCCAGTCCATTATTTATCGGTAAACGAGGAGCCTTAAGAAAGTCGGGGCTTGTCTGGATTGGTCGTGTATGTGGATTCATTTGAGAAGTGGTGCTTGACGTCGGCCCAAATAACTCATGCTTATGTGTTTTTAAAAACGGTCATTTGATGCGATTCACATGAAAAACAGATAAAGCTGTCTCATCATTTGAAAGGAAAAAAATGCGCTTTTTTTTCGAGTGAAAAGGAGATGCTTTATTAAAATAATAAAGTTACAAAGCAGGGAACAAATAAAAAAACAGATGTTAACAAGATTATCCTATTCGCATGCTGTGGCGGAAGTGTCTAGCTCGCTCCACGTGCTCGCTTAAAGACAAAGTCTCGTTTACAACCCGAAATGCTGAGGCTTTCTCGTTGCAAAAGATTTTTTTGTTTCTAGCGTCCCAAAGTTTCCAACAGAGAATACCAAAAGCCGAACACCACTGGGGATTGGTCTTCCCCATCCTCAAGTTGTTTTGTATCCAGTCTTCAAACGGGCATTCGAAGAAGTTGGAGTGAAGGTGGGTTGGGAGGATCAGTCTCCAGCATGAGACAGCCAGGTCACACATCCTTAAGACATGATTGATATCTTCAGTTGCTTTCTTGCAAACTCCATAGGTGTCGTTGCTTGTCATGCGTCGCTTAGCTCGCTCTGTGTTAGTAAGGAGCTTGTTCTGTAATACCAGCCAGAGGAAGGTCCTTATACGTTGTGGTCCCGGCCAGCTCCATGCAAGTTTCCAACGTGGATCGGCCGCATCCCACTCATCGGCCATAAGCATCTAATAGGCAGACCGAATTGAAATGGAGTGCTTACTGTCAAGGTTCCAGAAGCAATAGTCTTCGGTACTGGAATGTGAGGGCACAGGGTAGTCAGCAATTTGATTCAGAATGCCGTGAGGTAGAAGATGGCTAAATTCAGTCCACTTCCATTGCCTAGTCGAGGTGGAGTAGTCATGTATAGTTTTCTCAAGGTCTGCATTAGGTATTGGTTGAAACGCGAGATTACATAAGGGTCCTCGATCCCCAATCCAGTGGTCTGTCCAAAATCGCGCTTGCTTACCATCTCCTACTTTCCAAAAAAGCCCCTGATCCAGTTCATGCCAGAGATTGCTGAGGCTTCTCCATAGGTAGGATGCGGTGGGATATTTGC
The DNA here is from genome assembly GCF_004799145.2 of Neltuma alba. Classification (NCBI taxonomy): domain Eukaryota; kingdom Viridiplantae; phylum Streptophyta; class Magnoliopsida; order Fabales; family Fabaceae; genus Neltuma; species Neltuma alba. The sequence continues at coordinate 27,250 of NW_021632942.1, forward strand.
TGCTCTTTTTTTTTTCCTTCGTCCCCATCCATATTTTGCTCTGAGTATTTGGACCCATAAGAGGTTCGGCTGGGTTTTGACTGCATAAGCAACTTTCAGTAGAAATGATGAGTTTTGACCCACTAAATTCTTGAGTCCGCATCCACCGCTGTTTTTCGGCTGGCATACGGTCTTCCATTTTACCAGGTGGACTCCTTTATGTTGGCTGGAGGTTCCCCATATAAAATTCCTAATATGGGCTTCTATTCTGGCACAAGTAGAATTAGGCAATCGTGTCGTCTACATTGCGTAGAAAGGGATGGTAGTTAGCACGGCTTGCGCTAAGGTCAGTCGTCCGGCTAGGAACAGTGACTTGGCTTTCCATCCTGATAGTTTCCTTTGCACTCTTTCTTCAATGTAGTAGTATGTGTCCTTAGTGATTCTTTCATGAAGCAAAGGGATGCCTAAATATTTGCCAAGGTTATCGGTTTTTTGGAAACCCAAGATGCTGCAGATGTGAAGTGAGTCTTGGGGGCAAGTGTTCTTAGAGAAGAAAATTCTGGTCTTCACTCCATTTACTTTCTATCCAAAAGAGGCACAGAAGTCACACATGGTCTCCCGGATGAGGTTAATCTGGGCCGGGTTGGTGGTGCTAAAAAGGATCAAGTCGTCTGCAAAGAATAGGTGGGACAGTGCTAGTCCATTCCTTCCCATTCGGATAGCTTCTCATGTTCCTTGCATTACCTTCTTGTTGATGGATTGCGAGATTCGTTCCATGCAAAGAACAAAAATGTAAGGAGAAAGCGGGTCTCCTTGCCGTATGCCTCGCTGTGGTGTAAAAGGTTCAGTGGGTCTTCCATTCCAGATTACCTTCATCCTCGCCAAGCTGATGCATTTCATGATCACGCAGACTAAGTTTTCTGGTATTCGTGCGTCCTCTAGAGTTTCAGCGATGAAGTCCTAGCTAAGTCTGTCAAACGCTTTTTCGAGGTCCACCTTGATTGCCATCCAACTTGTTGCACCGGTTTTCCTCTTCATAGAATGGATCGCTTCCTAAGCTATAATGATGTTATCTGTAATATTTCTTCCTTTGACGAAGCTGGATTGATTTGGGAGTGTAAGTTGGGGCATCACATGCTTGAGTCTATTCGCTACTATCTTAGTGATGATCTTATACACTGTAGTGCATAGATTGATAGGGCGAAATTCCTTAAGTGTTTGTGGGTTATCCACTTTAGGAATCAGTGCTATCAGTGTCTCATTTAGGCGAGGGTCTACTTCTCCACCTTCAAAGACCGTGCGTATTTCATCAAAGAGTGAGTCTCCCACTACATCCCACTGTGATTGGAAGAACATTGCATGCAGCCCATCTGCTCCCGGGGCTTGGAGGGGTGCCATATCGAAGAGTGCTTGCTTTGTTTCACTTTTGCTAACAGGAACATCAAGAAGTGATAAGACCGAGTCAGATAGTGGAGGGAACAGACCTGAGTGATTGAAGGGTTCATGCATGTGATGCTCCTTTGTGTACAGATTGCAAAAGTATTCTGTAGTCAACTGTCGAAGTTTATTCTTATCAGCCTCCCATTCTCCATTATCAGTTTTCAGCATCAGAATCTGCTTTCTTCTCTGGCGAATCAGTGCTTTGGTATGGTAAAATTGAATATGTGAAACATCGGTTGGTCCAGTGTCCTATTCCACCCATATGAAACTCACAACGAGCATTGGGGTCATAACTTCTAGGCATCGGAGGAAGGGAATCGAATGACATTCTTAAGGGGTCGCGATCCCCATTGCATATCCACTGACTCCTTGACTTTTGTACCCATATGAGCTCTTCTTTTAGGCATAGGTTTTCATACTCTGTCAAAAGTTCACGCTCAATGTCAATAAGATAGGTGGAGTAGGGGTGCTTCTCCAGATCTCGTTGCACCCCATTAATACGTGCTCTCAGTTTCTTCTTGGTTTGATTTATTCCACCAAATACATCATGGTTCCAGATTTAGGCTGCTTGGGTGAAGTCTTCAATATTATCTGCTAGCCTTTTTTTGCTATCCCAATTGGATTTGACCATGTGACTGAAGTCCGGATGTAAGGCCCAAGAGGCTAGAAAGCGAAAGGGTGGCCGACTCATGGGGGAGCTTTTTTCTGTTTTGATTAGGATGGGTCTATGGTCTCTTTGTATTCTAGGCAGGTGCATGATCAATGTTTCGGGTTGCCATTTGAGCCAATTCTCATTCCCTAAGGCCCTGTCAAGTCAGACCATCGTCCCCCCTCTCTTCCAAGTGTAGGAAGGTCCAGAATAGCCAAGGTCAATAAGTCCAGCTTTATGAGTGAACTCTTTGAAGCTACGATTGCCTGGTTGAGATCTACTTGAGCCTCCTTTCCTTTTGCTGGGACCTAATGTTGCATTGAAGTCCCCTACTAAAAGCCATTCCTCATCATCCCTAATGTTTAAATTGAGAAGTTTTGTCCACAAGGCCTCTCTAGAGGTAGCATTTGGACTCCCATAAATGGTAGTGAAAAGAAACTCCTTGCTTCCCAAAGCTGTCGATATAGCCGTGTGCATATACTGTCGATGATTTTGTAGCACCTTGACGTGATGACAATCATTCCACAATAGCCATATACCACCAGAGAAACCTACCGCTTCAACTCTATGAGAATGTTGATAGCCAATTTTCTTGATGACTTTATCCGCAGTCAAGCCTGAGATTCTGGGTTCTACAAGTACTACAATATCTGGTCGGTATCCCTTGAGCAAGGATTGAAGTACTCGCTGGAATTTATTTGAGGCTGCACCCTGGCAGTTCCATACAAAAATGGAGAGATTCATTAGCTACAAGGATTAGTGTTCTTTTTCGGATCTTTCAGATGCAGAATCATAGTTAAGGCCAGATTCCGTAGCTTCCATAAACATTGTTTCTTCATCAGATGGGAGGGTGGCACCGAGAGCATCTGCTAATGCTTGTGTGATTTCGTTTTCAACTGTGCCAACGTCCTCCTTGGTCTTCTGTTTCAGATGTTTAATCTGGATGTTAGATTTCATTTTGAACCCTCCTTTCGTTGGGCTTATGTTTGGTGGCTTTGGGTGAAGGCTTCTTGTCTCAGTTGGGTTTGTGGAATTGGGCTTGGGTAATATAGGGCCAGCTGAGGCAGTGGGCTTTTCGACTGTGATATTGGAGGCTTGTCTGGTGTCTTGGATAGAGACTGCAGTGTGCTTGTGTGGGTCAAGGGTTTTCGGGATGTGGATAGCGCGGTAAGCCGAGGATTCAAAGAGAGAGTTGTTGGGTTTGGCAGGCTGTACTGTCTTTTCTGGTTTTTTGGTCTTGGTGCTTGTTGACTTTTGGGGGCCATCTGGTTTTTTATATTGCCTTTTGTCATTTTCAGAGCAGGCCGCAAGGGTTTTCTCAAGAGGGGTGTCAGAATTGGAGCTTCCACTTTGGTGTTTGTCAGTGTCCTCCGAGGTGGCTAGTACCTCAAAGTGATTGACTTCGGTTCCTAGATTGGTGCTAGTGGCAGCGGGTTTTTTGCTAGTCCGACTGAACTTACTGTTACGCGATGGTGCTTTCATCCAAGCGCCGAAGAGTTGGGTCTCTCGCAAGTTGGTTTCACGCGCTTGAGGTTCTGGGTTCGGTGCTGGTTGCTGTGCTGTGTCGAATTCATTTTCCAAGGAGTTTACGGGGTTGACAGTTGGTGGTTGCTGCTGTATTTTGGTCGGACAGGTAGCTTTAAGGTGGCCATATCTGCTGTAGTGGTAGCAGATGGTGGGGAGGCCTTCATACTCTACAAATTGGGTTGTACCATCAAGTTTGATCATGGAGACCAAGGGCTTAGTTAAGTCTATTTTGACCGCTAGCCTTACAAACCGTGCTTTGTCAAGCCCTTCTGTGTTGTAGTCAATCCGGAGTACATGTCCAATGACTTCACCAATGGTTCAAAGAACATTCTTATGATAGTAGTGATAGGGAAGGCCTGGAAGTCTTACCCAGCCGTATACTTGCTTGATTTCCAGGTTGGAGGGTGAAATAATCGGCTCCCATGGATGCACTGTGAGGTAGTGCCCTAAGACTACCCACGGCCCCCTAAGCATAGCATTTTGGTAATCAAAAGAATTTTCGAACTTAACCATATAGCACCCTCCTTCAAGCTCTGTGAGTTTAAAATTGCCAGAAGGTCTCCAGAGACTTACTATTTTCCCACATAAGACGTCTTGTCTTACATATTGCCCGAGCAGCTTCACAATGACAGCATATTGCATGCTGTGTGTCATGATATCTTTGACTTGCTGTGAGAGAGTAATGGATGGAATCAGTCCTTCCATGGTGACAGTAACGTCGTCTTGCCCAATAGTGAGGTCGTCCTTCTTCCTTGCTTGGGTCGCATTGCCCTCGTTAAGTAATGTGTCTTTGAATGAGGGAGTTTGTTTCGCAGGGGCTTGTTATGCCTCATCCGTGTTGGAGTCATCAACCATGGGTTGCACTGTTGTCTCAGCTTCATCCATTTTGTCTGGTTTATCATCATGAAAAAGCTATTTCTGAATGGCTCGCCATGTGGGTTTGCTATCACCAGAGTTCTCGGTGTGTTCTGTGTCCATTTCTACGTCAGTTCTATCTGTTTCCTGTATCCTGACTTTCTTAGCGGTGCGTTTGTTTTCAGCGGTTGTTGGAGTCCGTTCACCCTTCTCAGTCAAGGTTATGTCAATCGTGGCTTCCATTGTCACTTGTAGCCTCTCCCTCACAAAATGTGAAGGGGAGGTTTAAGCTCTCCTCCTCCTCCGCTGCAATGGCAACGGAGGTTTTTTCTCTCTCTATCTAGGGACTCACCGCAATGGGCGGCAAGGGTGTGCCGCACGAAAATCAAGAGGGAGCATCTCTCTCTACTTTCTCTCTCTAGCTCTCAAAATTCTTTTTCTTTCCGTTTTTAAAAAAAATGTGCTTTTTTCGTAATGATTTGGCTGGTTAACCCCATGACATGTGACAGATGTGTTTATTATCAAACTTTTTGTTCGACATGTGCCACGGGATAAGTAATGACTTTTTCAAATATCATACAATCCCATGTGACGTTTAAATCTGGGAATTACATAATAACCTGCAAAAAAATTGATAGTTAAATTGCCTGTTTAGGCCAACAATCGATAGATCCAACAAATTCATTATGATATGACAGATATGTAACCATTCTGTAACTTAACATGTCCAAATCTAAACCTATATTGTGGGAGTTGAATTATATTTTTTTTTGGCCAAAAAACAAGTCCATTTTATTAATCACCAAAAAAATCAGTTACAAACACCAATAGCCGAAGCCAAAGAAAACCACTCAAAAAATACCTAACCATACAACCTAACACACACAAAAAAACTCACCAGAAAAAGACCAACACAAGGACAAACAAGAACAAAAGGAAACAAGACAATAACAAAGAAAGAACTAAGGTCCAAAACTAACCAACACCCTCTCTACTCCAAACATAAAGAGCAGAAGAGTTTACAAAGGGATCAGCAAAAACATCAGATCTTCTTCCAGTTGAGTCAGCCAAGAGAAGCTCTTGCAAGAGTGGTGGTGCTGTAGTCAGCCACCCATTGGGCTCCACCTCTCTACTACCTGGTGCTGCAAGAAAATCCGCAGCTCTATTACCTTGGCGGGTTACCAAGGAGAAATCTAAATCAGATTTGCTTTCAGTCAGCTGAAAAATCTCAAACAATAGTCACACTTTGCCATTCAACCTTATCAAGTGACTTGGCAAGAAAACTCATTTTATAATGTAAATTACATTGTAAAATAAGTCTTATATTAAGGATCAAAAGATTAGTATACTTATAATTTTCTATGCATTAGATTTATAATTTTATAGTCTCATAGATACAATTGGATTTTGTAGGAATCTGAAATTTAAAAGTAATTTGAATCAATCAGAAAATATACTGATTGGGGATACATGAGATTACTAAATAAACGTGGATAAATTTCTAATAAAAATGAAATTCGTACGCCAATGTAATTAAAATGAAATAGACATAATGTGAGCGTATTTTGGTCAAATTTAATTACTAGCGTTTTTCACGAAGTATAATTATTTTAATTAAAAGAATTAATGATGGGCAATTTTAAAAACGGTTTATGGGATTTTATTTTGTTGCATTACTTATGTATCGAAGTAGCAAAATGAATTCGCGATTTGGGGGAACGGCACGACTCATGACTCGTGTAGATGGCTACCGGGGATGTATAAATAGAACAGCAACCATACTCATCCCCTGTGATCCCCCAGAACTAGACTGATCTGCTATGTATCAGAGGAGTCTGCACCATGAAGCGCGTGAACGTGGCTGCTCAGCCTCCTCTTTCCCTCGCTCCTTCTTCTTCTCCTACTCATCATTTTTCTGCAAATTAATTAATTCATTAACTCTATCTTATGCTCATACGCATTACTCTCTGATCTCTCTATACATACACACACACACATATCGATTATGCTGTGTTCTTTACTTTTAATTATTTGTTCGTGCCCCTATACGTACGTGTGTCTTCAGTGTATCTTTATTCCATGTGATAATGTTTGATATGTAGCCAACGACTGAATAAAATAAACTGTGTTTCATTTTAACTTCTCCAGTGCTACTAGTTAGCGTGCTCTACTGTTTAAACCTGTTATATATTCCATTTTCCCATACGTGATGGTAGATTCTAATGCAACTGCCTTAATAATGGGCAAAATAAGAGGAAAAAATATTCAGACGCACAACTACTACTTTTAATTTTTGTTTACACTTTATGAGGATATGTCTGATCTCTCTTTTCCTAGGCCATATATGACCGACAACTTACACAAAGGGTCCACTATGGAGTCACATGATTATATGTTGTTGGATTAATTACTCTTCCGGTCCTTAATATAAGACCCATTTAATTAATTTGATTAGATTAAGGAAATTAGGTAAGTTAGTTAATTATAAGAAATGTGACACGTTTTTTCCAAAATACCATAATCATCTTTCTTAATACCCCATCTTCCTTTTCTACTTGATTATAGTTGAAGGGGTATCCATAAGGATAATTTAGAGAAAACTGATAAATATGATAAATGGGTCTTATATTTAGGACCAAAACCAATTCAATAATTGGGTCCTATATTTAGAACCGGAGGAGTAATTAACATGTGGATCCGTATATAGAGTACGTTATGAGTTGAGAAGGATAGAATTACTGGCACAGGCTTCATGAATGAACTACCTAGTATGTAATTCATTTGGCTCAATAGCGTCAATATATATATATATATATATATATATATATATATAAAACGAACGACCATATATATATATTAAAATTCTAACAAGCTAAGGAGCCAATTAAGTTGATGACGCCTCTTCCATTTCATTGGAGAAATCAAGAGAGAGAGGAAAGAAGGAGGTAGGGGAACACTACTTTTCAAATTTCAAGTAATGATTGAGATGAGAGGAAATGAACGAGAGAAAATGCTGGGAAGTGGAGGTGACGTGTGGTAGGAATTGGGTGCGCACCGATTCGCAATACCGGCATTAAAATATCCAAATTCCAACAACTAAATAATTCAGGTCACTACCCCTCATGACCCTCCGCCTTTCATCGCCAGCAGCTGCATGTATACTTGCTCTCTTTTTTTTTGGTTACCCACCCAGTCACCGAAGCTTTGTTCCAACTACATCTAGATCCTACTTGCGTCGCGCACCTGGCTGAGACTCGAACTCGAAACCTGACTTAAACGATATTAAGCCGCTTACCACTCGGATAAATCCCCGTTGACACCAACCCAAGAATTTCTGCATACTGGATGCGTTCCATGAAGTGCCTAACGCAATACTCAAGCTCGGTCCGTGGGTAAGGACATCAATTCTGTGCCGTCGTGTCTGGGTTGGATGTGTAAAAGCATTATTTTTACTAATGGCCTTGTGCTTTAATTATATAAAATTAAAAAGGTATTTGAATGAAATCAAATCATGATTTGGAGAATAGATTTTTGGGAGAATAGATTTGTGAAAAAAAATGATTTTGATAAAGTGAGAGTGCTTGGATAGTTGTTATCAGAAGTATTTTTTATATATACAAATTACTAAAAAGGACATAAGTTAATATGATAATTACATAAATGATAGATTTTATAATATATTTTAATTTGAAGAAATAAAATTGTTAATGCAATAATTTTTACTAACATAATTAATAATATATAAGATAATATAATTAATAAATAATTAATATGTGTATATATATTTATAAATTATAAGATTGTTTATAAAAAATAATTATTTTTTAACAAAAAAATATTAATTTGCTTTAAAGATTTTAAATATGAAATTCTATAACATTTTTTTACAACTAGTTTTTATAATAATATAAAACCTCTCATCTTTAATATAATTAAGTAATTGTTATTACGTGTGTAAAAACATTTATAAAATATAAGATTAAAAATATTTTTGGAAAAGATGACTAATTTTTTGTAAACAAAAAAGAAATGAATAAAAAAAAGTACAGAAGGCGGAAGAGAATGTAACAACGTACTACCTCTTTTCTGGTTTAAAAAAAAAAAACAACAACATACTACCTCTGAACAGCGAAGGACTGAAGGCAGAAGATAGAGGGGTATATGTGTCTAGTAAAAAAAAACAAATTCTCATATCTGTTGGCATTAAAAAAAAAACCGTCTGGCACTCTTCAATTTTTTTCCCAAAAGCAAATTCAAAACACTTCTCCCCAAACCATGGTTTCTGATTTCTTATGGGTGTTTGGGAAATTTGTTGCCCAAATCACGGTTTGGACGATTACCCAAACACCCTAAACCTCCTTTGACGTCACTAAGATTATACACACACAGACACTCGAAGAGAGAGAGAGTGTGTGTGTGTGATCATCAGTGCAAATAGCTTTGGTCTAGTTATTTGAGTATAGCTAATAAGTGGGGAGGCTTGCATAAATCTTTTTTGTGGAGAGGATAGAGTATCAAAAGATTTTTACTTGACAGAACAATAAAAGCAATTAACCAGTATTGAAAAACAAAAGCAGTAAAATTAACATCCCCTAAAGTCTTCTAAATTCCATCTATCATTATATTTTAGCCAGAAAAAAAAAGTCAAAGAGGGTCCTTAACTTTGCAACCAAGGAAGGAAAGGTTTTTGTGGAGAGGGTGGATGGGGACCGTAAGAATGATGGTGAAGGAAAGGGCAGAGCTTCATCACACATGTTTAGCTAGTGGAAATTTTTAACGGTGTTAATCAAATCTAAAGGTGAGGACTGAGGAATATGGGTATAAAAAGTTAAAGGAGCCAATAAAAAAGGAAAAAAAAATTCTAGAGACCTGATTCAAAATTGAACAAAACTATAGGACCTTCAAATTAATTTTTCCTTCTTAATATGCACAAATATGAAAGTATAACAAGTGTCAATTTATAAGTTATATGCTCGAATGAAAAATTTCAAAGTTGGCAAAAAAAAAAAGAAATTAAAACACAATGCTTTAATATTATTTTTTTTCTTTGTTTTCTTTCTTCTTCTTTTTTTTTTTTGCTAAAGAAGGAAAAAAAAAACGGGGCAAAGCACAAGCTGATCAAAACTTAAATGGACGAGGCCATGAAAATTAGGCCTACTACTGTTGATTTGTACTGCTTTTTTGATGAATACAGTTTCATTCAAAAAAAAAAATTGGACGAGGCCGAGACCTGCCCAGCCGATCCCCATGAGGCGAAACAGCCAGATCAGCAGGCTGACTTTCCAGTTTCCAAGCACTATGAGCCATAGGTCGGACTTGGACTCATCTTAGGTAAACGATGAGGCACCGCATTTCCTTCCCTGAAAACGTGTTTGACGCTCATCTCCCAACCATCACTCAGCGCCTTATTCACCTTTCCCACGACGAGCCTGCTGCCGCCTTCCCCAGTTCCCACTAATTTCCTCCAGCTTCCTTCCTCTGAATTTCTGCAGATACCCGAGACCTAATAACAAGCCCCCCATCTCAATTCTCAGCATCCTCCACGCCGCATCTTCCTACTTTCCTCACAAGACCTCCCAACCAATTCCCCTCACGCTCCCTGCACACACCCCCACAGCCTCCTGCCTTATTCCTCCCTTCCATATTAAGAATAGCAAATTTTGAAATAAAACAAAACATATGGCTTTGATTTTCAATAGGCATGGGTATAACAATTTAAAAACTAAAATAAATTGCTGCCTATATTTCAGTATAACTGGGTGACAATTTTTTTTTTTTTTTGGGGATGCACGGGAAAAGAAAAGAAAACCAAACAGGAAAGAAAACAGGCAAGTAGCTTCCACTCTCCAGGATCAGACGTCATAATCTGCGGTCCTAGGGCGCTTAGGTAGATGATCATCAGCCATCATATTGTTCCTTCCATCGATGATTTGGAAAGTCACTTGCCAATGTCATCGCTTCAGTAGAATCAGAGCGCACGACGACCTGCTCAAAATTAAATTGTCAGATTGTCTCCTCTTTCCAGTCTCGGCATAAATCCTTCAATGAGTTCCCCATTTGTTCCTTTTAGATTGCCTCCGCGTCATGCCCTCCTGTGTTCTGGCTCTCCCTGGTTTGGTGGTGATAACTTTTAAAAGAAGTTTCTTATTTATTTCTCTGCTCTGATTACTAAAACAACATTCCCCTGCATCGCACAAGTAATTTTAAAAAAAAAATTATTTATGCCATTAGGTTATGGTAGAAAGTATTGAAAACGAGGAATTAGGATTGAGATTGCAATTGAGAAAATCTATTAAAAGAGTATTGGGTATAAGAGATTGTTTGTTATATGAAATTAGCCAAACTGATGCACGTGAGATTAGATAATATCATGAGAGAAAATGGTATTTCCCAATCTCACCTTTGTGGGTTTGCCTAATCCCGTATAATAAGCAATTACTCATACTAAATATTATTTTAATGATTTTTTTCAATTACAATCCAAATTCTAATACCACATTTTCAATATTTCGTACCAAACAGAACCTTAGTGTAATAATTATTCATTTGTAATTAAACAGACATTTCTATTTCATACCGTATGGACAGTGGGCTAGTAAAAATTTGTGTAAAACCAACAAGAGTTGGTTTAGTTGGTAAAGAGTTGACTTATAACTTACAAGGTCGTGAGTTTGAATCTCGCTACCGATGTGATAACCTTGTTGGTGGGCGATCTGTAATTACCTCTGTAAAGGCTCTCTGAGCCTGAAGGCATGTTTTGGCTCTAGTGAGTCTCCGGAACCCAACTCACCTAAACTTTTAGCTTATGAAAAAAAAAAAAAGTAAAAATTTGCTTAAAATTATCAGATTCATATCTGCACAACTTATTCACCACAATTCATGATGGGTTTTTACTGGGCATATATATTATGAAATAAGTAACTCGGATATTCAATATGTTTAAAATAATCATTAAAGCAGCGCAATTATATATCTATACAACAACAACAACAACAACAACAAACCTTATCCCACTAGGTGGGATCGGCTACATGAATCACACGACGCCATCATGCTCTGTTAACAACCCAATCCTTAGATATGTTATTGATTAGGAGGTCTCTTTCAATGACCTCATTCAACGTTCTTCTTGGTCTTCCCCTGCCTTTTTTTATGGGACTCCATCTTGTTTGATCCACCCTCCTCACCGGGGCCTCCAAAGGCCTTCTCTGCACATGTCCAAACCATCTTAAGCGATTTTCAACCATTTTCTCTTGGATAGGTGCCACACCAACTCTTGTCCTGATCTTTTCATTTCGAATCCTATCTTTTCTTGTATAACCACACATCCATCTCAACATCCTCATTTCTGCTACTCCGACTTTGTGCTTTTGTTTTCCCTTTATTGGCCAACATTCACTACCATACATCATAGCTGGTCTTATAGCAGTTCGATAAAATTTTCCTTTAAGTTTCTCAGGTACCTTCTTATCACAAATAACTCCGATAGCTTTCCTCCACTTTAACCAGCCAGCTTGTATTCTATGAGAAATGTCTCCATCAATTATATATCTATACCTTTAAGCAAATTCTATCTGCGCCATAACTTCTAGAGTGCTAACGTAGACGTTACTTACTGGCTAATCAACATGTGGGCCAAAGCCAAACTATTCAGTTAACCCCCCACCAACTTGATTAACGGCCCCTTTGATTGTTGTACAGAATTTAGGACGAAGCCATAATCATCACCGCTTAAAAGTTGCAGTTTCAACTTTACCAGTTACCTAAATAACTTGGATTCTTTCCACTTTCTTTCCCATTCTCTTCTCCTCCACTATCTTTTTTTTTCCTTAACAACTATTGAATCAAAACTCCAAGGATGCAGATTTAATATTTTATAAAAATAAATATTATTATTAAAAATAGATATATAAATTTAAACTGCTAAAATTTGATCTGATCAATTCATAACTGCAGGCTATAATTATAGAGCAAATTTTTTTCAATTTTTTATTACAGTTATGAACTATTCATACTGAAAAGACCTCTTCTTAATATATAACTATAAAACCATTTTTAAAATGATAACCATGGTAGAAAAAGAATTGAGTTAGAGTGTTAAAATACTACCATAGTTATAAAGAGTTTAACTTATTTGAAAACATTCCAAGTGGCTCAGGATACATAAAACACCCATGGGTTTAACAACGTAGAACAAAGCCTTAGGACACAATAATCGCCCATAAGCCCACCATAACATTCATCCCAAAAAGACTTAGGGTACAAGAGACATAGGGTGCTTAACCCAGCTCACAAGTCATACACATAAGAGTATCACATATAGCAGAGTCTTATGACCTTCAGCCATTTTAACAGCATTCCATCAAATACAGTCATCCAAACAAAAGAAAGTATATGTCAACACAGTTGTGGGTCCTAAAATGGCAATATACATAACATTACATGCCTAAACCAAAAGAGGACTACTAGGCTATGCTCGCCTATGCCTCTGGTTGCTTCCCTTCGCGCCGAGCCAAACTAGATGGCTCTCCTAAAAAGCATTGAAGGAATAGCGGGGTGAGACGTAAAGTCCCAGTAATCAAGTATTAATTTATGACATATACAAGTAGGATGGCAAGTTGGTGAAGTAGTGCTTAAATAGAGTTTAAGAAATAAATGATACTTTAATAGATACAATCACATAAAAAGAGTATATCTCTTCATCCACAACGCAACTCATATAAAAGTACATAGATGCAACAACACAATGAAATATGCCCTCCCATCACCTTGCTCCTCCTTATGACTCCTTGATAAGGACCTGAGCTTTCTGTGCTAAGTAACCCGGTCAAAGGTCACCCCACTCACATCAAGCAATGGGCCCCCTCTTGTACCTACACCGCCCAAGAATGGACTATGGTGCAAGAGGTGTCTACCCAAGAGTTTGTTATCAATTCCGGGCCAAGGAAAAGGAAGAACTACAGGGGTCTAACAAAAAAGCCAAACACTGGGATCCGTAGTGTAGGCATGCCGTGCGGATTTCAAGAACAATTATCCTCCATATAACAAAATCCCATCCTCCACATATGAACCCCATGCATAGTCACAATATGAACCAAAATATCATAATCTTCAAAGTAAGATGATATAATTTCAAACAAAGTATAACACATTTTCATTTCATTTAATAACATAATATTAGCATATTAAAATTCAGTACCACAAGAAGACATAATTTCCCATAAAACACAACTCAAGCATAATTAAATCAACATACTTCCCACTTCACCAAAATTTGTCATATAACAAAATATATATTTTATTCATAGGCATACTTTCACAAATTAACTTGAGAAAATAAAAACATAATAAACACTTTACAATTCCAAGGCATGTATATAAAATAAATTAACCCCAGTTACCTCTACTCCAAGCTTAACCTCATAGCTTGAGAAATAAGAGCACAAATTACAAACTCCGAAGTACAAGATAATCTACAAATAATATAGATATAATTTAATATGCAAACAAATAATTAACTTAAATTACATAGAATTTATTATTAATAATATTTATACATATATTTACTATCCAAAAATTCTTACTTCAAATAACAATTTTTCTCTACCCAAATAACTCATTTAAATTATAACTATTTATAAAATATGGTTTTTATCTAATATTGTAAGAATCTCAATTTATAACTTAAGTTTCTAGTTTCAAAATTTTTCTAATAATATAGTCTTAACCTATTTTACATTTTAAACTGATTAAAATATCAATAATATATTAAGTAACACAAATAAGTTATTTAACTTAAATTTAATCAGTAAAAACATTCTATATATTTTGAATAATACATTTTCCAACCAAAATCTTAGTTTAAAATTCTCAAAACAATCAATAAACAACTATAAACCGATTAAAATTTCAATAATATATCAAACAACCCAAATAAATTATTTAACTTAATTTTAATCGGTATAAATATAATATATATCATAATTGACAGATTTTCAACAAAATAAATTTGATTTTAAATATCATAGGTAATAAATGGACAAATCTAAACCGATTAAAATTTCTTAATACTAAATCTTTAAATTTCTACGGTCAAATATTTTCGAAACTCAATACTTACTCTATACCCAAATCACAAAATTTTCTCCAAACATTATAATGATACTACTAATATAAAACTCTAAATATATAGAAAATATTCATAAAGAAAAATCTAATAGAAAGAAGTGTTTTTATGTACCTAAATGATCCCCAAATGCTAGCACGTACTTGCAGAAATCTTCACTCACTCTCTTGTTCTTTTTCTTCCTGCGTCTCTCACCCTCTCTTTCTCTACTCTACATAACACTTTTTCCTCTATTTATCCTTCTCATTTCAACCGTCCACTCCAAATTTTCTACCTTCATTTATTATCCTTCCCCATTTTTCCTCCTCCCTCTTTAATTACCCGCTTCAAAATTCTTCTTCACCTTCAATTCACCCTGCTTTTCCACCGACTTTGGTGGAAAAGTTGGGGTGTGTTGTTTTTTTTTTTTTAATATTAATAAAATATTATTATTTAATATATATTTTTTTTGAAAAAATAAATTTTTTTTCAAGGATGTTACACATACCAAAGTTTAATAGTTTAAATTTATTTATTTTTTTAATAACATTATTTTTATAAGATATTAAATCTGAACCATTAAAATTTTGATCCAATAGTTATGAAGGGAGAAAAAGAGTAGTAGACAGAGAGAGGATGGAAAGGGTAGTAAAGAGAATCCTAGTCTTACCTGAAGCATTCACTTGTTTCCATGTAATTACAAAATGGGGTTTTGTACTTCAGCAAGAACTTTATGCTCCATTAATTAGTAAAGACAAATTACAAAATGATTAGAGATAATACGAAAACCCCTCTCGACATCCATGGGATATTGATCAAACGTACCAGAATTTATTTTTTTTCCCTTTCCATATATAAGCCTGTTTATGTGTGAGTCCATTTATAAAATGAAAATGTACATTTTACAAATGGAAATAGAAGTTGGAAAAAAGGGATTTTGCGCTCGAGGTTTTAATTTATTTACCGAGCGGGGGCTAAACATGACACGGTGAAAAAGTGGGGTTAGCTTGGATCGCTTTCCAGTTTCCGGCGGTACTCATGTTTAATGGAATTTTATGAACAAGCGTGCTGTGAACGAATGGGTCATGGGTGGAGGAAATTAGCGTGTAAGCCGAAGCGGGCAAGAGTCCAAATAGACGAAGCCACCAGAAGAAGAGAGAGAAGCAATCCCAAGCAAGCGAGAAGCAGATTAAAGCACCACACATAACCCCCTTTCGGAGGCTTCCTGATGGCCACCCACATGAGGCATGGGTACGCATACGTCACGGGCACTAGAGTCATCCCTCCCAGCAGAGCACCCAGCTTTGGCAAGAACGGAAACGTCACCGCTATGAACAAAGTCAATGCTCCCAACATTAATCTCAAGCAGCTCCTTACTAATCTTGGGCATCTCTTGTTCTTTGCGTTTATGTATCTCTGCTCCAGGTTGTCGAACGCAGGCATGGCATAGACTTGGAAGCTGCTCAAGCAATGTATTGTTATCAGCACGTACAGGAACCTCATCGTGAACTTCGTCACTTGATGCCCATGGAATTCTGCGAACGCGCTCGCCATTCCTCCCTCCCTTATCTGCAAATTCAATTAAAAGCCTCTCCTTTATTTTACCCTACAGAGGATACCACTGAGTTAACATAGTGGAACTCAACAAGGTTGCGCTTGCTTGCCTGGTTTCCATATGCCCAGCATCCTGCAATCGCCAGCGGAAACACACACATGGCTATCACTGCATATGACACCATCACTCCTTTTCGCATTAATTCCTTGGATGGTTTCTCTGGACTTGAAGGCAGCGTCCCCTGCAATTCAAAACACGTGAGAAATACGTCAATCAACGAACCTTAAAGAGAGGATTCTCTCTGAAGCAAAAAAAAAAAAAACAAAGAAAGAGCACTCGCCTGAATCTCAAGCATAACATTATGGCCTCTGAATGACAGGACAATGATGCCAATGGAGTTGATAATCTCAGAGATGTTAGAAACAGCGGAGTGATCATGTCCAGGCCGGGAGAGGGAGGAAGCGTATGAAACGGAGGTGGGCCTGCCTTTGGAGAGGGAGAGAACCCAGAACAAGGTACAGTAGGTGACGGCGCTGATGGCCCCGACGAGAGATACGCCGGCAACGGAGTTCAGACTGGGCGTTAATTGTGCGATGAGGATGGCTATGGACGTGAACACCAAGAACCAGAGGACCCCGCTGAACGGGTGCGCGTGGCACTCGTCTTTGGGACAAATGGTGTTGAAAAATAGCTGCATGGTTCTACCTCCCGTGATGATGAGCATCACGCAGCTTCCTCCCGATAGATACATCACCGGGAATAATGCTGCTGCCGTACCTACCCTTCGACCTGCACGTTAAAGAAGAATATCCCCTTTAATTTATTCCAACAGCCATATTTCTCCCCTTCAACCAATAAGGTAAGTAATTTCGTGGCTAAATAAGGAACTACCAAAGGCGGCCATGGCGAGGAAAAGGAATCTGCTGTGGCGAACTCCGGGGACGGATTCGTGGAGCAGAAGAAGGAGGAATATGGTGTACAGCTGCCAAACAAATGCCACCGACAGGCATACGCTACCCCATGCCCTGCATAACTCTCTCGTTATACTCAAATATGTTGACCGTCGGGTCAACCTTGGATCTCTACAATGTACATGAACTGGGAAGGTCGTGACGGTAGCTATCGAGATCCAGTTCATTATTAATAAAGCTAGTTGCCAAAAGTATATACATGCATATACCAAGAATTCTGGGGGCCCTTACGCCATGAGATGCATCCTAACAAAAAAATATAATAAAGCTGTATGTGCATGCATAGACATATATGACTGAGGAAAAAGCTAGCGATTTCCGTAGTGTATGAAGAATGAGAGGAACGTACCAGCCAAGAGTGGCGAAGGCAAAGGGAAGCACGCCGAGGGCTTGGAAGGCGAGGTTGGAATTGAGGATGTGAAAAGCAGCAAAGAAGGAATTACCGCGTGTTGACTGGGTAAGGGGGAGCCATGAATCTTTGGTGGGAGGTTGGGGGTGGTGGTGGTGGTGATCATCATCGGAGTGAGGCGACAGAACATTTTCCGGCGACGTGTGCTGTTGAGTCTCTTTTTCCATATCCAATTAGTTTGGGTTGATTATAGATTGAAGATATGATATGTGTGCCCGGGAATCAGTTAACGGCCAAAGTTTAACAAATGAGTTGTGTAGTGAGTCAAGCCCTTCCCCCCATTCCTATATACACCTCCGATGGCCATCTACAGGAGTCATGACATCATTGGTTTGATGTCACCTACTGACGTCGTATAAACCCCGTACCCACAGCTAGTTTGTTAGAAACCAATCTCACTGCATTTTAAACTCATCATTTTAAACTCATCGGATCTGAATCATTTATATCTCATTTGAATAGTCAGAATTTATTTTTTTATTTTTATTTATTCAAAATAATTATTTTAATATGAATGAAATGTAAAACAAAGATAACCTCTTAACTATTTTTTAAAAAAAAATAGTTTTTTTATTTAAACTAATCAATTAAAAATTTTAAATGTAGACAGTTCAAACCAGATATAGATCGTTCAGATTTGGTGAGTTTAAAATACTCATCAAAATGATGAGCACCAAAATCGATTCCCTAGTTTGTTATGGCCAGCTCTTTCAATAATTTATTTTATTGTTTCTTACCTCACCACTACATGTTATATTTCATTTCCTTCATGCCACTTTCTTCTCTCTCAATATTTTAATATTGCCGAATAAAATTTATAATAGACAGACTGTTTATAAATTATAAACAATAATGCCGCTCTTTTTTTTTTTAATGACCATGCATGCGCGTTTAATTTTGAGAAATAGATAAGGCAATCTTTTCTTAAAAAATAAGTATGTTGGCATCCTTTTAAAAAGAAAAAGATAGGAATGTGCTTTGATATAGGAGGAAGCATGTGTCGCATGAGGATAAAAGAAAGGAGGAAAATCTGAAAAAGGGAAATTAAAGACGTAGGTAGGTAGGGGTGGTAATACAACCTTAACCCGGGGTGGGGCGGGGAGCGTATGAACTTGCGATGGGAATTGAGAACTTGCTTCACAATTTCCCCCAACATTAAAATTCTTCGCCCTCCTTTCCTCTAGACTTCTGCCACACGGTCCATACCTTGTTTATTGTTGTTGTACGTTCTTATTGTGTAAACATACAGTGATGTAACAATTTTAAATGTGCAATTTATTAAAATAACAACACAACTTGTTATAAATAATGTGATGTGCTGTGCAACGCCCAAGCAACAATGTCAATATAATCAATGAATCACTTAACGTTCTTTTGTCTTTTGTCGCTTGCATTTATGATCTCTGTTTGTTGGAATGACTTCTGAGGTCTTGGCTTAATTTGTTGTGATTTTAGTTTACCACGACTTCGTCTTCCTCTAAGTATACACATCCATACTAAAAATCCTTGTTTTTTTCCCCTCTCATTTTGTTTCACTATAATTTACCCAACTTTAATTTCCGAGTCTTTCACAGCCCCCCAAGTTTGACAGCCCACCGGACTGCATCATAAGCGATTTTTCTTCCTTCTCAATATACTCACTTGGAAAATAATTAAAGCTAGCTAGTCGTAAAATTTTAAGCGTATGTCATATAAAATTGGAACAAATATACGAAGAATGGGATTCACAGTCATGGGGGTGGAATTAGTGGAAGCTGCATTGTGGCCACTGCCTCAAAGCCCCAAATTGGACATCAGAGCCGTCCCTTTCTTAGAGAAGTAGTGAATGACATTTTCATTTCTACAAGTGGTGCACTTTATGGGGATATATCTGATCTCTCTTTTTCTAGACCATACATGACCGACAACGTAACTTACACAAAGGTTCCACTATGGAGTCACATGATTATATGTTGTTGGATTAATTAATTAACATGTAGATGCATATATAGAGTACGTTATGGGTTGAGAAGAATAGAATTACTGGCACAGGCTTCATGAATGAACTAACTAGTATGTAATTCATTTGGCTCAATAGCGTCAATATATATATATATATATATATATATAACGAACGACCATATATATAGATTAAAATTCTAACAAGCTAAGGAGCCAATTAAGTTGATGACGCCTCTTCCATTTCATTAGAGAAATCAAGAGAGAAAGGAAAGAAGGAGGTAGGGGAACACTAATTTCCAAATTTCAAGTAATGATTGAAATGAGAGGAAATGAACGAGAGAAAATGCTGGGAAGTGGAGGTGACGTGTGTTAGGAATTGGGTGCGCACCAATTCCCAATACTGGCATTAAAATATCCAAATCCAAACAACTAATTAATTCAGATCACTGCCCCTCATGACCCTCCGCCTTCCATCGCCAGCAGCTGCATGTACTAGCTCTATTTTCAGTTGCATGTTTTCCTCTCACCAGTAATTATCCACATACAATACAATACAACCTGGTCTTTTTGAAAAAAATCACTCTCCTTCCAGAATATCTCGTACTCTTGAACATTAAAAATATTTTCTTTTCCAAAAGGAAGTTTCATACATTTGACTAGCCTGGTCTTGATGACGTACGTCAGTAAATTAAAAGAGTCCAAATTAAATGCAATCAGCTTGCTTTCCAGTCTGATTTTAATATTCCATCTGGATCTTGTGCATGTGATCATCACGTCATCAAGAAAGATAATTTATGCTATCAACATATTGATCAATGTTCTAGTAAAAATGGATATTATTTCATTTGTTTTCATCATGGATGTGTTCCATGAAGTGCCTAACGCAATACTCAAGCTCGGTCCGGGGGAAAGGACTTCCATTCTGTGCCGTCGTGTTTGGGTTGGATGTGTAAAAGGCATTGCTTTTGCCAATGGCCTTGTGATTTAATTATATAAAATTAAGGCTTCCTCTGATCTATAAATGAGGAGTTCGGTGTTTGATTGTACTTGTAATTGTAATTTAAGCCATTAGCACTTGACCCTTCAATTAAAATAAAATTACGTTGTCCCTGATCGAGCCAGCAACCAATAACACTATCCAAAGTGATGGTAGGTGACATGGATATAAGTTCATTAGTGCGACTGGAAATGCTTTGCGTCCCACTTTTACACGAGGGCCAGCAACAAAACTTTAGATTCACATTTGTTCACATCCTCGTGTATTGCACAACTCATAACAAACAACTTCTGAAGCACGGCGTCCAATTTCCTATCTCTCCTCAATGATTTATTTCATAGCGCGGTTGAAATATAGGGGTGTACGTGGTGGGAACTCTAGTGGAGTGGTGGTTGTCATCAATAATGTGCACCTCATGATCACTGACCATTGATCAGTAGCGTAAATCAAACATCAAATCCTTTTCACCCGTCTTTCTCATCTCAAAATCAAAAATGGCGTTGCAACTCAGGAGGGCCAAGCTAAGGATTGAATGTTTCTTTAATAAAGTAGGGAGCAGAAGACAGTGCACCACTGAATCTCTTGGCCATGCAGGATTCACGCGTGAATAAAAAGCTACATGCCCTCAGACAGGATTTCAAAAGACATATAGAACTGTAGTGTAGAAATAAGATCCTCGTTTGTTTGACATGGGATTGGAACACGCAAGGCCTAATTCTTGTGTTTCTGGTGATTTACAGGACCGTAAGATACTGTTTGATATGAGAAAAATAGAAGAAAGAGAAGAAGAAATTTTTTTAATAAACTCTATTTAAAAAATTAAAGAAGTAGGGTTTTAAAATTTTAATAATAAAGAGAATAAGTAGCATAAAAGAGTAGTAAAAATAAATTAAAGGATTTAAACCTCACTTTTTTAATTTTTTAAATCCAGCTTGTTAAAATATTTTCCCCTCTATTTCTCTCGTACCAAACGGGTCCTAAAAGCAGATGACACAACGGTTAACTCGATATTAAAGATGATTCTGAATACTTGATTTAAAGACATTAGAGCAGATCGTCAAAAGCCGTAGATGGTAGGTTGTCGTGTGAGGAGAAGAGGATGATGAGGAGAGCAGGGGAGGGCGTGGCACGTAGACATGGTAGAGAAAGAGAT
Source organism: Neltuma alba (assembly GCF_004799145.2). Classification (NCBI taxonomy): domain Eukaryota; kingdom Viridiplantae; phylum Streptophyta; class Magnoliopsida; order Fabales; family Fabaceae; genus Neltuma; species Neltuma alba. Next base: position 48,831 of record NW_021632942.1, read on the forward strand.
CAAAGCCTTCTCTACGTCTTCAGGCACACGTTCTCCCACTAACGACATGACGTACTCCAACATGGTGCCATCGATTGGCAGCGTAATGGGTCCATTCCTTGCCAGTCCAAACTCTTCCTCCGACAATCTCAGCAGTTCCTTCACCACCTTCCTCCTCAGATATTCTATGGGAACCACAAATCGCTTCCGATCCGTACTGTATACTACGAAGTGCCCCTTATTTGCTGCCCAGCCATTCCCATCATGATCGGATGAGTCCCTTCCACCTGGATACGAAATTCTCCCGCTGGCAGCCCTTTTCTGCCACTTCCTTGCCATCTGAATGATCCTCTGCTTCACGCTCATCATCGTTTTTGGAGGTAACTGGATCCAGAGGACTTTCAAGAAATGGATGGCTTCACTAGTCGCAAATTGCAATGTCTGAATACCCTGCCCTCGCAGGTATATATACGTATAACAAAAAAGTGTCAGTATATATACGGATATGTATATGTACGTAAAAGCAGACACACTCATATGCTTTTGCTTACCCTGTGCAATGCTGATATGGGGCATGGCCATGTGAATTGTTAAATTATTCACTTCACTTTGTTGGGTTTTGTGGTGGACAGTGTTCGTGTATGATTGAGGACAAGCTTGCAAGAAGGCGGATTTTTTCTCGGGACTAATCCGTCACAAGGCTAAGATGTTTTATTCCGGGTAACCATTCATTAACTTTTTGGGCCCGTTTACCCAAGCAACTCTAACAGTTGCTCTCGTCCGTACTCCTGAAAGTAACTTATTTGTTTAAATTAGTTGTGTACAGCCATGCAGTCTCCAAAAGGACAAAAAACGCTTACAAACAAGTGATGTAACGGCGTCGAAGGATACACAAGAAAGCCGAACATGCTAAAATATTAGGTTTATAAAAAAGGTTAAAACCTGAAGTGAAGGGTTTTGAAATGAATGAACTTCTCAAAAGTCAAAAGAGAAGCCTTTCAGAGCTATTCATAATGGATACAAAAAATTTAAAAAGAAATGAGAATCATGTCCTTTGGATTGATTCTTCCCAACGAGGTTTGGTTTATCGTCATTTGGAAATGGACTGACTTGCCTGATCTAGAGTTGTAGGCTAACGGATGAAGGGGGCAGGCTTTAGGTGGACTTTGAGGTGTTTCCAAATCCATGTTCGGATGGTGAGACTGAGAAGAAAGCTCAAAATCAACGGACACGCCAAGGTGGGCTGAACCTCAATTTCCAAAGTCACGTCCCTTGCCCAATTGTTGGGCGGAGCCGTGTCGCCAGCCACATCGCAACTTCGGGACAAACTAAGATATTTCCATGTGGAAAAAAATATTCCTCCGATCCTTTAAGACCTATGTTATCTAACATACATGCATGCATTTAGATTGTTATAATTTTAAATTTTTCTAAGTTTGCCCTTTTTTGAATGCAGGGATGGGCCGTCTTAATGAAGAAAGTACCGCCTTAGTGAAGAAAGTAAGGTAAGTATTAATTTTAATGTACTCCTACAAACATTTTGAGAAAAAATTTCTTGTATATTGAAATATACCATATCTACTTCTTAATATAAAAGTTATTTAGGAGTTGAATTTAGTCTTAAATACAAAACCTCAATTTGCATAGTCTCAAAAATTTATTTTTTTATCCAAAATGTTCATATTGATAGTAAATGGTTCCCGCCTAAAAATAATTATAATGCACATGATTAAATATGATAATTTAGATAAGTCAATATATATTTGTTATAAATAACTAATTTAATTATTTTTTTCTAGCTCTTAGGGTTGTATTAAAATATTTCTCATTATATATATAAAAGAAATATAATATTTATCAAAACACCCCTCTAATTTACTGTATTGCAAAAGCTAAAATATAATATCACCATAAAAAGCTAAAATATGCGTAACTCCCTCAGGTTAGCTACATATCATTCTTCTCGTACTTAAAGGTTTAAAACAAACCTTCTTATCCTTCCGTTGTATACTTGTATTAAGAGGGGGGGGGGTTTACTTTTCATATTTTGACTCTTAACTTCTTGCTGATATAGCCCTCAGCAGAAGATGCGCCATATAGGATTACTTGTCATGATATTAATATCCCTCATCCCTCCGTCGTCTCCCGCCCCTGACCCTCCTCTTTCTTCTCTATTATTTAGCTTGTTAAACTCAGACCATCTACTTATATTTCATCCTCCTCATGCTTCTCATCTCCATCGCCTTCTTCCTCCAAATCTGATCACTGTAATTTCTTGTTTGGGTGAGTGACAATGAACCCTACCCCCTTTTGTCCAACATGAACTCCCCTCAACTCTGTTCTTCTACCAAATTCTTATGTGTATAGAGCTATATGTGTTTGCTGCTACTGTTTTATACATATAACTAAAGCAAACATCACAAAGATTAAAAGAACAAACTTCATAAAAAAGCATCCCTTCCTGATAAAACTTCAGCTACTTTAGCCCATTTATGTGGTGACAATTCATAAGGAGCCAATTCATCCACCAAAGTCCAGGCATCCTTCTTTGTGTCATGATCTAGATGATTGTGCCATCTATAAATGTTTGGAAATTATCATGATCATGAACCCATATTTTGAAGCCAAGACATTTTTCTTTTTTTAATGTCTGACAAGCTAAAGTTGCAGGTGGAGAGAGAGGAGACGTGGAGAGGTCGGAAGACGCAAGAAAAGAGGAATCAAGGAGGAAAAAAAGAAAGTGTTATGCATGTGTGTTATAGCCTCTTAGAAATATTCTTAATTGGGTCAGACCGGCACAAAAATTATTTGTGTATTGATATCCTAAAAATATTGTTTTTGTCCTAAATTTATCGTTCATTAATTACCACCGACCATCTTAATATAATTTCAATCGTTGGTTACTAGGAGTATTTCAGTAAAACAACGTTATATGTGTACTCCAGATAATAATTCATAAAATGTCAAGTATGTATTTCATATATATATTTATATTTATATATATCTAGATAATGCTTTAAGGATTGAAATGGAGGAGAAAAGAAACAAGTGATATTGTGCTTGTAATAATTAGTCAGCAGAATTACATTATTAAATGCATATACAAGAATTACAAGAACTTTGGTGGCTCCTTGAAGAAGGAAATACCGGTGAATATCTCAGGAACAAGGTTTCCATAACGAATAGTAACCCATTTTATACAGAGAGAATAAAGCAAGTCATGCGGTTCATAATATTCAAACAACACAGATTACAGTTGCAAGCATGAGAAGAGATCCTTGCTTTTCCCATGTTGCACAATCAAAAGAACTCAGCTTGTAAATAGTCTTAACTAATATGTAAGTTGATTTCACATCTAACGAACGATTCAGTGTACCAATCATTATTAGAGGAATGACAAGGAGAACATAGATTGAGCGAGCAGGAAATTAGATGCAATAATGCAACACATCAAACAGATTGGCCAAGTCATGACCAGGCAAATGTCGCATTCCCACGAGCGTGTGATATGGGTCTGATGAATAAAAGAAGTAGAGTATTTCCTAATTAGACTCGATTGTCTGCTTGTTGTTGGTGGGACTAATTAGACTCGAAATGCAGCCCATTATATATGGGATTTGAATGTCTAATTGTGGGGATGCAGAACATAACCCTGCAAAAATACAGAGGAGTTGTGTTTGTGTTGAAGATGAAGGAAAGCAAAGAATATATGGCTGAACAAACGAAGATAATACAACTGGTCATTTGTGCTTAATTAAAAGGTTTGAATCCGCAGCGCGTCTCTCCTTTTTCTCTTCTAATACAACAGCTGGCAGTGACAAGCCAATACATGCTGTGTACCTTCAATTACGCTTTTCTCCATTTAATCTTTCTTTTCCTTCTTCATTGGTCACGTAATGAGTTGTATCAAAGTCAATGCTTGAGACTTGCAGCGCCAAAATAGCGTCATATTTATATGCTTTTTATGTTATGTTCTAAGGTAAGGTGTGGACTGTGGAGGAGACTCCGCTGGCATATATATTCATCGTTTAATATTTAATACATGTGTACAATGCTACGTACGTGATTTTATTCCTCACTCGTGTGAATTTTGATCTCATTACAATACCGTCCAAAGCAATAATGAGTTTAAAAACCGACCTCATATGTTAAACAAGATCATTAGCCAGCAGAATGGACAATGCTATTTTTAAATATTATTATGCGCATATATACCGCATCCAAGAAACAGCCAAGCAGGTATCCTAATGTAAAGGGATCAAGATTGAAGTACTTTTTTCTGGCAGCATATCGCAATTACAGAATCATGGACTGGCTTAATTCGTAAGAATAATCCCACTGAATAAAAGTCGTTGTGGGGGACGCTATTATTCAGCGATGCTTAGTTTTAGACAGCTGGATGCAACGGGCTTTGGCGCTCTGGGCCGAGGCACAGGATGGTAGTTATCAAGTTGTCTTTTTAAAGTTTGGACAACGTTGCCAAAAGCCTTTCTAATCAATCAAAGTGTTGAAAATATAGGCACTGGGAACTCAGAAACAGGGGAGAGATGGGATTAGGTGGGGGGGTTTGGTTGATATCCTTAATGGGGAAGCGTGAGTGGGACATGAGTGCAAACAGACTTGGCTCAAGCCTCATCACTGCTAGTTCAGAAGCAATCATCGTTGCTTGTCCACCAATCTTAAAAGCTTCTTTCCTTTTTGTCTTTGGGCAGCCAATAGTGTTAACGAATCACCCCGCTTGCCACCCAAGCCAACTCACCCTCCCTTTCCCTTCTTTTCCGCTTCCTATCCTTATCACCATTATTTATGCCAGCTCCTGTCAAACTGCAACTCAGTCATTGGTCCTGGTATAAAACAAATCCCCCCCCCCCCACCCCAACAAAACATAAAATTATAAAACAAAATAACATGATCACAGAGCACCAAGCCGATCCACTTCAATTTTTTAGAATAAAAGCAGCCATTCACTTTCTATATATCTTAATCCTCCTGTAGTAAAACACCGTACTTTTACTCTGGGTAAAGAAAGGGGAAATTTCCGAAAGTGCAAAAGACAAATGCCACCTGTTGCCACCGATGCTACCACAGAATCAGAAAAAGGCATGCGAAAAACTCTTCCCACTGTAATACTGCTGCTAAGTGCTAAGCAGGGCCGGTGAGCCGAGGAAGCCGCGTTCCCCAGAAAGCGTGTCCCTTTCATTCTTTCTTGTCTGAGCACTCCCACGTAGCCACAGCGTTGAAATCATACTTGTCTTCTTCTTTATTTTATTAATTAATATCTCACTTTATAAAACCCCTTTTTACTCTTTCACTTTGAAACTATGCTTATCTGTTCTCCTCCTCCACACTCCTCCTTTCTACCCTCTATTTATTCATTGCCTCCTCCTCCTTCCCTTCGTCACACCTCAGAACTCACCGCAATATGGCTTTCTTCCTTGTCTTCCTCTCCCTTCTTGTTTCCTCTGCCACCGCTTGCGATCGCTGCGTCGTCCAATCCAAGGCCGCCTACTTCTCTAAATCCTCTGCTCTTTCCTGTAATTAATTGGACCCCTTCTCCCTGTCCGATTTCATAATGAAATTATCATATATCTGAGAGGTGATCTTTGTATGCAGCTGGGGCGTGCGGGTATGGCTCCTTGGCCGTGGGATTGAGCGGTGGACGCCTGGCAGCGGCGGTGCCTTCTGTCTACAAAGATGGCGCCGCTTGTGGTGCCTGCTTTCAGGTGCGTCCTTCAACTTATGTTCCTCTATCGATTTTCTTTTGTAGTCATCTGCATACCGTCCTCCTGAATTCATAACATTTCTGCAGATAAGATGCAAGAACCCGAGTTTGTGCACAAAAGAAGGGACTACCGTGGTCGTCACCGATCTCAACAACAACAATCAAACTGATTTCGTGCTCAGCAGCAGAGCCTTCGTGGCCATGGCTAATAAGGGTATGAGCCAACAAATTTTGAAGCTCGGAATTGCCGACGTTGAATATAAGAGGTGAGCTTTTTCATCAATTCATCTTCACTTGGTATTTAAGTCTAGATGGAGTTCATCTTTTCTTAATTCAGTCCCCTTTCCCCGGGCCCACCAGGATGGCACGATGATCATCTACATTAATAGCAGTAACGGTCTGAAGTCGTATAATATCAGACATATCTAAGGCAGCGGATGCGAAGCCATAAAAAACTAGTTTTATAATATCAGATTATCTAATGGGATTTCAAAGTTTGAATGGGTACTTGTAGCAGTGACTTATGGGAATTTCATTACAGTCAAACTAATTTATGGTGTGTGGAGCAGAGTACCATGCGAGTACAGAAACCGGAACCTGGGAGTACGGGTGGAAGAATCGAGCAAGAAACCGAACTACTTGGCAATTAAATTTCTGTATCAGGGAGGTCAGACGGAGATAGTGGGGGTGGATGTGGCTCAGGTAAATAAGAAATGTGGAAATGCCTGAGCAGAAGGCTTGAAATGAGTAAAGAAATGTGTGAACTAAAAGGGTTGAATGTTGAAACAGGTGGGGTCTTCGAACTGGAACTTCATGAGCAGGAAGAATGGGGCCATATGGGCGACGGATCGGGTGCCGGCGGGTGCATTGCAGCTGCGGATAGTGGTGACGTCAGGGTACGACGGGAAATGGATATGGGCGCCCAAGGTGCTGCCTCAGGACTGGAAGGCTGGCCTCGTCTACGACTCCGGTGTTCAGATCACCGACATCGCCAAACAGGCCTGTTCTCCCTGCGACGATGGCTCCTGGTCCTGATCCCGTTTCTTCTTCTTCTTCTTCGCCATTCTCACCCACATTCTTATTCTTTTCCAATTTTACTTGATAACAATAATATATTGTGATGTTCATATTGTAGTATAAACATTGGGTTTGATCTCTTGTTTCACCACCTCACTAGTCACAAGCAAGCAAAGGTCAAAGGCAGTAATGCAGTGTATAGAATAGGGAGGCGGGTTCATGTTGTAGTCCGGAATGCGGATTGAGACCACAGTTGGGCCCATTAGAACAAAAAGGGCAAAGACGGCCTCAACCCAAAAACCAATTAGCTTTCGTTTTAGGCACTGTGTGCGTCCTAAAACCCATGAAACCATGTGCCCTGTACACTTGTTTCTGTATTCAAATTACTCCAGCCTTGGATTTAGATCACGTGCTCCTATCAGATAAATGCATTTGAAACTCGTCCGAAGAATAGTGAATCTATAAGTTAAAAAAAAAAAAAGAAAGAAAAGGGAATAGCGAATTTACGTGAAATACGTTGGAAAAAGAAGAAGAATGTAAGTGAAAACGGCGCCGTAACCATGACTGGGGCTATCTGCTTCGCCCATTGTCAAAAATGATAATCTTGCCGCCAATATTCAGTAGTTAAGTGGAGAGGAAGTAACGGTCATTAAATAAAGTCATCAATTCAAATCTTATGAATTACTTTTGGACCCAACGAAAAGGCGGAGAGGAATGCCCACTAATTATCGGAGCCTTTTGCTGGCCCGGCCCACTAAACAATTCTCGGCCCACCATATCGTTCCCAAGATTCTTTCGATAACGGCATTCATAAACCGTGGCCTCTCGGTTTGCAGCTCACGCATCCAAGCACTAGGTGCCGTATAAAGCCAGCTCGAATATAATTAGGGTTTAGTTAATGAGCAAAATATAAATATTTCAATAAATTCGTGCAATGTTTTGAACCTGCGTGTATCTCTATTTGTTGTTCTGTTCATCTTTTAAGGCAAAATTCTCATCAATGGAAAAATCATTCAAGCATAATAGGGTTGTGATCAAGCACACATGCCACGTCATGCCAGGGAACAAGGCTGTTCATTTTTTTCCTACTTCTTCTGTGACTGCAGTGTTTTTCCAAATTCAAAAGGGAGAATTACAATTAGGTCTAAGAAAGAAAAATAATTATTAAAAAATCTTAATAACAACCTAAATAATATGTAATAATAAATTTGAATAAAAATTTTAAAATAAAAAAGGACAGCTTTTAAAATTTATTTTGTAATTTTTTAGGCACTTCGTTGTAATTCTCCCACTCAAAATTTGTCTTGATATTACTTTTTCAAGGTTCGTACGGCTCCTTAAATAGTACAAAATGTCGCGTTGGGTTGGTTCAGACAACCACCTATTGCCAATTTGTGATGGCCCACGCGAGTGGAGGGAAAGAAAAGCACGGCATGCCTTGCCTCGGGAGATTTTGGGCCTGTTTATTTTTGTTTTTTGTTTTCTTGTTCTTAAAATAATCTTATAAAATTGTTTTTAGCAAGCTTTGAAAATAAGAAAACAAAAGAGTTTGTTTGGATAATAATTTTTAAAAAAATCTATAAAAAAATAATATGTTGTCGTTACTAATAATAAGTTGTGGATAGTAGGTTAAAAGATAAAAAAATTTCTCAAAACTTTTCAAAACAAAAAATAAACACAAAAACAAAAATAAGAAAACATTTAAAATTTTTTTTGGTTTTTTTATTTTTAAAAACATGTTACTGCTTTGTTTTTTAAAACAATCAACTAAAAACAAATTACCAAATAAGTTTTTGTGTTTTAAAATTCATTGAATTATTGTCATCTAAAAATTTATGATAAAATCCTGCATAGTTTAAGTGACAATTTAAGTCATATTATGATGAATCAGCATTATCATAAGCATCGCATTTTCTTGCATACGTATGAGATATATTTATGCATAGAGACACACATACGTGATTTCTGTTTCTAAACATTGGTTGGAGGCAACCTCTTTGATTAATGTCGTGAGTGTGGTGAATAACATTATATTTGGGCACATCTAGATGATTGATGAAATGGAAAAAGAAAAAGAAAAAGAAAGAAGAGGAGGAGAGAGGACATTCGAGGAAGTAGCAGATGGGAAGACTTCGATAAGGTTGAGGAGAAACTTGTTCGCAGGTCTTTGCATGACGACTTCCAAGTCAAACGCTCCATTGTCCCCACCCTGCCCCACTAATTCTATTATTATTACTCTTCCGATCCTAATATAAGACCCATTTAATTAATTTGATTAGATTAAGGAAGTTAGGTAAGTTAGTTAATTATA
>NW_021632943.1:0-44652 GCF_004799145.2 Neltuma alba
TAAAAACTGATCAAGAAGATGCATTAACTTCGTACCCATTAGAATCACTCTAAACCCATAGAAAGTGTTTTATGGACTTGTGCTTGAGTTAATAACAAGATAGAATAAGCAGCAGAACTTTCCTAAAGGCAACATGCAATTTGCCAACGTGATACCCTCAATGCAAACAGCTATAGTTAATTTTCATCCACCAAAATAAATAAATAATTACATACAGGCATAATTTCAAGAAGAGAAAATAATTACTAGTAATGGACCAAAAACCCATCGAGTTGTGGGGCCATAAATAAGTCCACGTTAAAAAACAATCTGAAAATCAATCGACTCACTATGAATCAGATTTTCAGTTAGTTTGAAGTTATCAACTAAAACCAAACCATGCCTATTGAAAGGTTGGTTCACATTGGTTTAGTAGGGCCAAGTCAAATCTTTTTTCTCCCTAGATTTCTGCCAATGAAATGAAGTTTCAATTAATCTAAGCCCATCAAAAAAATAATTTTTTTTCTTACACTTTTAGGCCCAAAACTTTTAAAAGCTTTAAGACAAAATAACAAATAAGATCGACAAAAAAGTGCTCCTCTCTTGGAGCTCAATGTGACGAGTTTAAATCAAATTTTAACACTCAAAAGTCACACGAGGTCCTGACCTTTTTATAATTCAGGCCAGGCCCCTACAATCAGGGGTAGGGTGCTACGCACCTCTCACTTCAACCTCAAGAAACAATGGAAGTCTAGCGCCAAAGAAGCATTTTACCATTAGAAATAAGTAGTAAGTAACGAGGCATACAAAACATCTTAGAGGAATGAACACAGTCATCAACGGGGACAAACATACCAATTATGCCAACTTATTTTTTTGGAAAAGAACAAAACATACCATCCCAGCCAAATGGAGCAGGATCCTTCTCCCATTTCTTGTACTTTTCTTCCGCTGACTCTTGTGTGTCAAGCATATATGCTTTAGTCATATCCAGACCATTTGCATCTAGAAGTTTCCCAATTTGTTTCTTCCTGTCCTCAAGCCACTTCTGTTTAGAAATACCCCGAGATTCTGCTGGAGCTTCCATCCTTTTTTTTTCAGCAGCAATTTCAATTTGATTACGTTTTTTTGCTTCTTGCTGCCAGTGAAAGAAAACAAGAATATTAATTTGTCTAGACTAAAAAAGAGTTCTGAGCTCAACATTTCAACAGTTTACCATCTTGTTCCTCAATTCCATCCACTTTTTCTGTCTCTTAGAAAGTTTCGCGTATTCTTGTTCAAAGTTTTCTGCTGCAGGATGTTCATCTTCACTAGCAGACTGCTCTTCATCAAGATAGGGTTTTTCATCATCTATGCACTCAGCAGGATACATGTCACCTGGGGGGCCTTGCTTACTGTCGCCACTTGCTGGTATGACTTCTAATAGACGTAAAAAATGAAGGAAATATTACAGAAGTTAAGTTCAATATGATTGATACAAATATAAAATATCATCAATACAGTCGCGCAATCTTAAGTGCAAATCTGAAAATCGAAATCAACATTTTTAGGGATTCTTTCTATCAAACTTAATTACAACGCCCTCCTGTGGAAAGACTGTTCTAATCAGAAGGCAAGCTTCTGCAAGAGAGTCTATGAAAGCCTTATTTATTTATACGACCATGTAATTTAGGCAATCAATAAGAGCCCAAGAAACATAAACTCGCCACTGGAGAACAATATATCCTACATTTATGCAAGCAAACTATTACCTCGGTCTGTCAAATGCAATCGATACAGAAGGCCATAATTATTGAGGCAAGACTAACCTGGTTCCTTTTGTTGCATCTTTGTTTTGGCTTCAGCTATCACTTTAAAGCAATAATCACTACACTCATGGAAAGGATTACTGGCATTTCGGCAATCCGGGTGTACCGCTCGTTCTTCAGACATTTTCTAAGCAAAAAGTACTATCTCCTATAGACCAGTTGCAGATAACCCTACACGATCAAAAAAATGCAGAGATTCTAACATTAAAACAAAATATTTCATGCTCAACATTCTTTTCGAACATAAAAGCACTCGCAGAACTTCGAATCGGAAGAGCTATAATTACCCCTTTATTTATTGTCGCCGCGACCTAATCGTCTCAACACATGAGCCGAGGAACAAAACTGAGCAAAAATCGTATCTAGCGAGATCGGGTTATTGAGGCGGAAATCTGATATACTCTCACGAACCCAAGAAAACAAGATGGTCGAGGCCGTACGACGTGCGTCTCGTCTGATAATATACAACCTAGGCAGGCGTCTGGGCGTTGCTTGGTTTCTTCCCGGCAATTAACCCCCCAAAAAAACTAGTTATTTAATTTTTTAAAAATAATTATTTGTCCAGAATTCACACAAAAATAATCATGCAAACTGATTGTTACTCCTTCCATTTATTATTATAAAAGACATTCGATACTTATTATATATTCTTATATATAAGAGACACTTAAAAGTTATTTCTACTTTTTTATGTTGGTTTCTTATTTTACCCATATTTATTGTCTCCAACTCACACTCTCTCTCCCTCCCGCTTCTCTTTCTTTTAATAATTTAATTGTTCTCTCTCATGCTCTCTCCTTATTAATGAGGGCATTTTTGGAAAAAATTATATTTTTTACATATTGATTGTTCTTAATTAATTTTAACTGTTTTTTTATTAACGTAATTGGTTATTCGTCTCTTATAATAAATAACGGAGGGAGTAGTATTATAATTGTTTGAAGGATCAAGAAGAAGGATAAAAAAAAAAAAGATAGATAATTTGAAGTTTTAAGAATTAAATATAACCCTTTGGCCAAAAAACTTTTTTTTTTGATACAGCATCTTAACTCAAACATGACTAACGGTAAAAGGAAAAAAACTCAAACACGATTAAAGACTTAAAGTGTTATAGGATTATATCGTTAATTTAGAAATTTGTTTATTTGAGATTGTGGTATCAAAATGGAATTATTTATTTGGGGATCAGATTGTTTAAAATCAGATATTATAAACCATAACATTTACCTTGATCAAAAAAAGAAAAACATAACATTTCGTATAAAAAATACACCCCAAATAATAAAGCTGACAAATTATCATGTGTAAACTAAAATATTTTAAAAATTTTAATTGAAAATCTAAAATTGCTATTATTTAATAATTAAAATAAAAATATTTTGAAATTAGCAACTAAACTTTTTATCTCCAATATTTTTTTGCTTTTTTATTTACAATATTTTTATTATTTGGAAGGTATGATAAAATGAAAAAATATATTTTGATTCTAAAAAATTTTACGTTATCATTTGAACTTCAAAATTTGTAGTTTACCTATTAATATTAATAATTTAAATAAATTTAGTTGATCAGATCGATTTCCGATATTTTGTTAATAACAGAATGGTTTGAAGGTTTTGATTGGTAACAAACGAAGTATAAAATAAAACGAAAATGTATTATAACATAAACTAAAATATATATATAATTATAGTTCAGGTTGAATACAGGTGGGCTTGATATATTAAATAATTTTTTATATCATTCAGCTGAATGATATTTTCACATAAAAGTTAAGAATGAATAATAAATTCCTCGCGCAATCTATTCTAATTCTTTATAACATACTGATGATTAAATAATTTACATGATTATATTTGAAATTTTTATTTATAATAAAATTTTCCATAATTTAAATTAAATTTCCAGTGGCCCATTTAATTTTGACCATTATTCTCCTAATATTGATAGATAGCAATTAGATAGAAAATTTTGCTGCAATTACCTTGATTTCAATAGGCGACAGTAATCCATGCAATTATTTATATGAAAATAATAAATCCGTATATAGTGCAAAACTTTATATAAAAAAAATGTAATCAAAGTTTCCATCATGATAACTGGCTTGAAGGCCATGAGACATGAAGTAATTCAATCACATGGCCCCAAAAAAAAAAAAAAAGGAATAGTTTGCCATAAAACTTGAATACAGAGGATATGAGATTAATACATTGTAGTACCTTTATACCTGTTTAACCATGCTTGAAGTACAGCAAATAAGGTTTTACCACAAATTTCAAAAACACAAAATGTAAATGATTTACAAGACTACAGAAGCCCCAGACGGTCAATCATGTGTACCCAACATTACAATGTCATGTGATAACACAAGGCACATAAGAACAATGGTAAGGATGCGTGCCTATTCTATGTGTTCTTACCCTGCTTATATATATGCAACTTAACGAATTTATTCATTGGTTATATACTAGTTGATCTTTTGGACATTTCAAATACGAAATTGCTCCGAATTAGTACTACAATAACCCATCTAACAAGGATTTACTATCCAATTTACCGACCTCAGACTTGATTGACAGCATGCTCCTGTCCAGTTCAGAAGACTGGATCTCAAGCTCCTTCAAGCGATCTCTGGCGTCAGCAATTCGTGTTCTGATAGTAGTAACCTCTTGTTCTCTCTGAGCCAAGACTTTCAAATCTGATTCCAGCTCTTTCCTCAGTGATTCAACTTCACGATCACAGTTAGCCTTCGCCATCTCCACCTCCTGGTGCTGATTGATGATTTCCATGTTTTCAGCAACTTCTTCAAGTATACTATGCAGCCAGGCTACTCGGAGTTGAGCAGACTCAACATCCTTAAGAATTGCCATTAATTCCTTCACTTTGGACTTCGTTAACTCCATTACTGAGGAGGACTGTAGCTCTTGAACCACATAGCATACACACTCCATGTAATAAGAGCGCATGGCAACTGATTCCAAATGACAGCTTTGTCCTATATCCCCATACTTGTCAAAGATTGATTGCAGGATTGGAGCATAACTTTCTTTCACATGATACCTTCCAACTGAAACACGGGATTCTGAAGCCACAGATGCAATCTCATCCTCGTCACTGTCTTCATTGCTAAAATCCATGGATCCGCCGTTTGAAACAGTGAGACCTCCTCTGTCATCAGCATAGGTGATTGGAAAAACTTTAGGAGAACCATTTTTTTCCTCTTCTTGATTTGTGTGTTTTGGGCTGCCAAGCTGCTTAGCAGGATCCTTTGGTAGGTCTTTGTGGTAGGCAGGCTGCCAAAGAAACGAAAATGCAAGAGACAAAGTTTAACTGTATGTCTCACAGAACAGAAAAGGGGGGGGGGGGAGGGAGATTATGTTCTGTTGGAGAGGCATGAGATAGAAGATAGCCACTACCATGATTTCTTGGTCATGAATTTCTCTTGAAACTGGCTTCGGAGATGTGTTCTTATCACCCGTTATCTCAGCCCCATTCTTTTCAGAATAATGTGCTATTGGTGATGACACATCAGAGAAATAGATTGCTCCAATTTTTGAGGCAGGAACACTGTCAATAACAGGTGGTTCTGGCTTCTTTCTCCTGACCATCTTATTGGCACCTGCAACTCGAATGGAGTACAATCAGCAACCAATAATCATCGTATGTCCATGCCCACTTGTATTGGTGAAGTTTTTAAATTCTAACAGTGATATACATGTAGGCATTATTTTGGGAGCTATTCAAACCGATTCGCAGATGGTCAAGATGAGATGAAGAGTACAATATTTTGTCAAGGAAGACAAAATATATCTGTGAAATGGCCAGATGAAATCTGGACGTCGAAGATGTTATTATATTTGAATGGAAGATTTTTGATAAAATCTAATGGCACCACAGTCTGTTTCATTCTCATTCCTATCTGTTCCTAGATAATTCCCATGCTATTTTCCGTAAAACCAAGGAGATTACTGTCAATTTTAAGTGGAAGCAATAATGATATTTAGTACTATAGTGGAAGGCAATTCTTTGTGATAACTTTCTTTCTTTGAATCAGCAAATTTTATGATTAGAAAATTATTTCGACACGTGAAATTTTAAAAGAAAAGTAAAGCTCTGATAATTCTAAAAAGACAGGAAAGCAGGAAAAACCTGTCTCAGTTGTTGAAATTCCCCTGTAGCAATTGTCATTACATTCATGATAAGGATTAGATGCTTTAGGGCAAGACGAGTGCCTTCGTCTGTCTTCATTAGTCTTCTTGCCAAGCTCACCGTTGGCTACACTTTTGGGATAACCTAAAAAAGAAAAACCAAGGTTTTACATGTGTTGAGACATTGATGGCCATAAATGATCCCAAGAAAATTAAACTTAACCAAATGGGTAAAGTTTGAAGCATCAAAATATTCTCTTTAATTTCAATGATATTATCAAATATTTAATAAATCTGCAATGGCAAGTAACAAGGGAAGTCCCCAGGATTTTATAAATTAAAATGTGTCTGAGCATGCCAAAATTGCTGTTCAAATAGGGAAGCACCAACAAAAAAGGGAAAAAGACTCAGGGAATGAGACCATATACCCAAAATCTATGGCAAAGTTTCAGGGTAGGCCACCAGAAATGCAGAAGTGGGGTTTCACTTCACATAAAATTAAGTAGCACATAACAGAGCAAACATGGAGCAGAATTAACCTGATCTCTTTTGGTTTTTCTGTGGTTTGCCTTCCTTGATCTTTTTCAAGCAAGCCTCCGAACATTCATGGTAAGGATTTGATCCATATGCACAATTTGGGACAACTTTTCCGTTCTGAGCCATCTCTTTCTAAAGTACGCAGACAAATTAAAAAGAATTCAAGTTATATAACAGTCATGTGATAACAAGTCCTTTTAGAAAAGAAAAGGGAACACAAATAACAATCAAGGAATATACAGTGAAGGAGATGGAATAGAAAAAAACTAAACGTCTTACTCTTGTTTGGAAAATTAATTACGGAAATGAAAAGGAAGTGAAGGAAATAAAATTTATCTCTTATTTGAGGATGAACCTAAGGGAGCCCCTCCCCCCCCCCCCCCCCCAATCTCACCCCATCAAATTTTAAAACTTTCAAGCCAGGAAAACTGTTCCCTTCCCATCCTTCTCCCATCTCATTTTTTTCTCATCCAGACACTCTGAATTTTTGCCGGCAAAACAAGATGAATTTATTCAAAGTACTCCAGAAGAGAATCAATATTGCCATTCAGAAGATATATCAGGGGGGGGGGGAAACAGAATTTCGTCTCTTCATTTCATATAGGAATTAAAACCAATGAAAATGATTAAACCAATGGACCTTAAAACCTCGCAATTTAACTGGCAACGTGTACCAATCAAATTACATGATATAAAGTTAAATCGCCACTCCTGACCAAAACTTCTTTGAAAAAAGATCACAGAAGAAAGACTCGATTTGATCAATACACTGGTTCTGGTACAGATGCAACAAACCAAATAGCTCCGCTTATCAATTTCGGAGCACGTTAGATTCATCTTGGGCGCTAGTTCACCGCTAAAAAACGAAAAACATAAAACAACACCACGGGAGATAGATTCAACCATACAAATAATGCCCAGGAAGAGGAAGTACGAATCCATAAAACTGAAATCCCGGGAGGGGGACGGGGGGCGGGGGAGATGAGTCCGTAAGCTACCTACCGCTCCCAAGAGACTCCAAAACAAAACGATTTGCTCAGATTTGCCAGGGAATTTAGCAATGTGCGAGAAGTAAACGTAGTTGTGCGTGCCTCCGCTTTCTGACCATGCCGGTAAGTTTTGAGGAGTCTCCTCTTTGACTAATAACGCTAAAATATGAATTGGACCGGACAAAGTAAGGAACTTTTGAATGCCGTTGAATTTTATGCCGGAAATGTCAATATTTTAGGGTGGGTTTCTAGAATCGGGAAAGAGCCTCGCCCAAGCAAGCTGGCTTTCCTTTTCTCATTGCCACCCCTCTTCCACGTGTCTGACGCAATTGCCGCTGTTTCCTTCATTGAAGTCCGCATTTAATTATTCTCGGATCCAGTTAACAGCGTTTAATTTAATGCGCCAATAATTACGTGTGTAGGGTACTCATCCCATTTCAATTTCCATTTAAGTGTGAGTTAGTTAGATATTATTATTAGGGCTAAATGAAGAATATTTTTTCGTTGGCAAAAATAATCTTAAAAAAAATAAATGCTGAATTTTAAAATTCTAAATTAATATTGGTTACTATAATCATAAAAAAATGACTATACCCAAAAAGTAAATGATAGCATATTTTTGTAGTAATTTCTGATTTAAAATTTTGAAATTCAATAATTATTTTTTCAATATTTCCCCAAAAAGGAATAATTTTTAGAGTTTATACTTTGTTTTTTTAAAAAAATTTGAAACTGTCTTTACCTAAACAATTAGAGAGAAGTCTCCTATTAAAAATTTTATATAAATTTGTAACAAATTATGTTATTCATAAGTTATAAATAGGATAACCTCCTTTTTTAGATCTTAAATATACAGTAAAAATGTATTTAGATACTAATGAACATACAAATTTTTGTAAGATATCCTTGACGATTTTTATTAAAACATATCATCCTCGTGATTGCATATTTATTTATTTATTTTTAATAAGTCTTTCGGCCTTAAGCAGCCTTTTTCAGTTTTAATTACTGAAAGTCAAGTCAAATGATTCAATAAAAAACAGAATTCTGTCCATGCCCTTTTTTATTTTTAAAATTCAAATCCCATGCTTTACTCCGTCATCTGTATCAAATTATCAATAGATATTAGTTAACAAGTTGTGAAAACAGTAAAATGAAAAATGTATGAATTTACTTTATTGGTATAATTTGATGTGTTGCTACAGTTTATTATATATATATTGATATATTCATAGTATATGCTTTATTTTATAATGATTTTATTATTTGCATCAACCAGGTTTTACCGCGCTGGAATACTTGATATGTTTTTAACTTTTCAAATAGTAGTAACCATTGGCAACATAAAATTATAATACTGTTAACCATATTTTGAAAGGACATTATAATATGGTATTTCCGGTTGTTATTATAAGCTTTAAATAACTGATTCATATTTAAAATCTTGTTGATTTTTATTTTGGTCCTAAATATAAAAAACCCAGTCTGTTTTGCCTCCCACATTTATCTTTTTTTTTTTCAAAATAATCTTTCTAATAATAGTAGTTCTAGTCAATAAATTTGATTAATAATGATATTTTAGAAAAGACAACACATATTTATTACAAATAAGTGAAATACTAACTTAATTTATTTCATTAATATACTTAAATTAATCAACTAACTTTATATTTAGCAGTAGAGGCAGTGTTAATTTCCAACACTCTTTCCAAGTCACATGAAAGGTGTACACACAGTCACATATGGATAATATATATAGAAGAAAAATGTTATAATATTCTTAAAAATATTATTCTCTTCATGTGTTAAATTTTACAAACTGAATCATCTGAGGTCTTCGAGAGAGAAAAGATCCAATAAATTTTAAATTTATCGACTCGTTTGTAAGTAGTTATAAAAGTCAAAAAATGTAAGACATCCTTATTTTTCTGCCGTATCCTTAACATGATTATGAATTAAATTCTCTCATTGGTTAGGAAGGTATAACTTAGTTTTAAAAAAAAAGAAACTTGTTAAAAAAGATAAATATATAAAAGATAAGTTGTATATATTTTTATTTAAAAAATAAATAGCAACAGGACGTGATATCTTAAAATTGACTCATTTATTTTCAAATATAAAACTAATTAATATTGAATCCAACAACACTTGAATTTAATTGAGTTAGATAATCACTCATCTGATCTTATTTATAGAGTAAAAAGAGAAGATTTTTTTGATCTAATTTATAGGATATTGAGAAAAAAATTTTATATGGATATACTATTTTACTTATTTATTATTGTATTGGTTCTGTTTATATGAGGTACAATGTATATTTAATACGAATAAGTTAAAAAATTATTAAATTTTAAATTAGACTTAATAAAATTCAAAAAAATTTTGGTCTGTATAAAATGTATCAAAAGTTATGTATAAATAAGGCTGAATATATTCAAAAGAATATTCAGAGTTGAACTCCTCTCAAATTGCGCAGAACGATTTGCATGGGAAATGGAGTAATGTGGAGCAGAGAAAAGACGGAAGGAAGGAGGGGGGTTGTTGGGTTATACAGATGCCAACAAACGTGGGGCGACTGGATCACTGATTGGAGTGTGAATGCAAATGCCTCAAATTCTAACATTTGGTCTCCTTTGACTTCGAACACCCTTCCGTCACTTCACTTTACAACCTTCACAGAAAATACGGAAATATGGGAATTCTGGATTCCATTTTATAGTAGTACAAATTCACTTTTCTACAAAATCCGTACCTACCACAATAATGGTAGTTCGTGAAGAAGCATTGCGTCGGCCTGGCCAAAAACAAAAATTGAAGAAGCATTGCGTTTATAGAATAATCCTTTTCTAAAAACCAAAACATCACATAATTGTGAGTAAGAGAGATCATGAGATCCACGGGAAACATGTGCATTACTCTCTCGATTCAAAATATAAGCTAAACTTTATTCATTTATGTTTATCAAGAAACTAGTTAAAATTAGTTTAAAACAATAAATATGTAAGGTATATAATTTTTTTTCCAAATATACCCTTATTAATGAAAAAAATAAATAAGAAAATGTAATAAATGAATAAAAAAGGAGAGAGAATATAAGGGGTAAAATACTAAAATTTAAAAAAAAACTCATTAAATGCTTAAATAAAAGTGAATGTTATCTTATAAAAAAAAATCAAGTTTCTCAAACAAAATTTAGTTTATATTTTCAACCGGAGAGAGTATTTATTTCTTGTAAATAACTTGATTTGTTTTTAATTTTTATGTTTTATAACGATGAAACTAATCCAAAAGTGCTCAATTTTGCTTCGAGAATCTATACATGGCTAATGGTTGAACATGAAAGATTCAGGTTAATTAAAAAGGTGGAGCTCATGTATGGACATGAGATAATTACCTAAATTATAATTAAAGGAGTAATTTTGTTCCCACAAGCATGATCAAGTGAGATTTGAGTTGACTCTTTTTTTTTGTACCAAAGTTTTTGCTAGAGATTGAGATGATGATTGAGTTAATAATAATTATTACCTTCGGTCTTTAATATAATATCTTATTTATTTTTATTTTGGTCCTAAATATAAGACTCCAATATACTTTGTCTCTCATAATTAAGTATTTTTTTCAAGATAATCCTTTTAATAATAGTAATTCTAGCCAATAGCCTAATATACTTGATTAGTACAGATATTTTAGGAAAGATAACACCTATTTATTACAAATAACTAACTTAACTCTTTTTCAATCTTCTTAAATTAGTCAATTAGCTCTTATAATTAAAATCGGAGGTAGTATTATTGTTTGGTAAAGTACTAATTAAAGGAATGACATCCTAATGACATCATTTGATGAGTTGCGTTTATGGATCCACCAAAGACGTAATTGAGCAGAAAGATAACGGTTGATTTAAGCTGTCTGATATGGGCTGAGGGCTTTGACAGGGTTCAATGTTAAGATTACATGTAATATCCTTGTCATAAAATCTAATTAAATGGGTTTTTATTGTCATAGTTTATTTGCTAAGTTATACATAATTAATTTAAATTTTGGATTATATTAGATAACCTTCTTAATTTAAAAAAAAATCGTTATTATTTCATTAATAAAATATAATATGACAAATGATTTATATAATTGAAGTGTAAAAAGACATTTACACATAAAAGTTGTTTGCAACCATAAAAACATTTAGAGAGCATATGATGAATGATGTAATATACTTCATCCATCGTCAGTGAAATAACAGCCTAATCAACGTGTATATATATTTGCACAAATCTGAAACTTTAAGGAATTTTTTATTTATCAAGGTTTATAGATGATGGAGTGATCAAATTTGAAGAAAATTATATCACCAAGCCTAATTATCTGTCTCCTTTCTCAATGCGATTCGAATAAGTGACCCGTGGGAGAACCGGTTAATCCTATTTTGTATCTTATTTATTTATTTATTCTTGTTTTCTATTTTCTTTGTTTTTTTTGGGCAGGAGAAGACAGGGAGAGAGGGTTAGTTAGACATTTAACGGGTGTTTGGATAATTCTAAATCTTTTTATGTAAAAAATATTTATAGACATTTAGTTAAAAATATTTTTATGCAAGTCAAAATAAAATTTTTCTCATATATTTTAAAATCATGATTCAATTTTTATCTAAATGCTTTTTAAGACTGGAATAAGGTGGATAAGATTTTGAACTCCATCTTGGGCGACGGCCATGGGTCATGCAATATGCCCCTGACCGTCACCAACTGATGGATCTTTCATTTCGCCTTCTTCCTCCATAGTCCTTACCCTTCCTTGAAACCAGCCAATTAAACTACTACACTGAAACACCGTCTCTCATGCACCATCTCTGCACTTCACCTACCACTTAACGGCCACTTCTCAATTTATTCACAAATAGGAAACAGGAATTATAGTGTTTTTCATTTGTTTGCATCTTCTATTCTTCTTCATTAGCAAAGAGGGTATTCCCCAATGATATTTTTATCCATAGATATATAAGCAACTCATTTTGTCATCTGATCTCACAAGCTGTTGACTGGGATCTGGTTTCTTCTTGGCTTTCATTAATCACATTGCAGGTGACATGAATAGCAGCACGCAAAATCTATCCGAGACACTGACGCCCCTTGTGCCTCTTAATGGCTGGGACTACTGCGTTCAGTGGAAATTAAACAAAGACCGAAGGTTGGCCAGAATTCATTCAATTCATCCCACATTTACCCTTGCCATTGTCATAAGCTTTATTACTGCTGTATCCTTTCTGGACATTGCCTAGTACTGTGATGTGTGGTTCAGGTTTCTTTGTTGGATGGGATGCCCTTGTGCTGCTGCGACTGAAAATAGCCAAAGTGGTGGAGACAAAATTCTCCCTGTTTCTTCAGCTGCCCCATGCAAAGACACCATAATTCTTCATTCCAGAACAAAGTCCTGTCCTTTGCTTTCCCAACTTCCCGATTTCATATCCTTAGATTCTGGGTATAAATTCATTTTCCAAGCCCTACTGTTCTAGCCATTGTAATTTGCAGACCCAGTAACTAGCCAATTGAACTTCTATATGAACAGGATTCATGCAGAGACAATATCATCCAACCAATGCCAACGGCTGAACTATATATACCAAGAAAAGATGAGATTCAAAAACTTTGGAGGTAAGCTCCTTTTGTTAACCATCGTCTGCTGGTATAAGCAAGAGGGACTTCACATTGTCGGCTAATGTTATCAGTATTGATTTTGCAAGAAACCGTTGGGACCCAGGTTTTGATTGTGGTGTCAGGTGGGCTAAATGAGCGGTTTGCAAGAAAGCAAGTGCCTGTTGAAGTTGCTTTAATTGTATAATCTCAAGTCAGTGTTATTTAAACTGTATAGTTTTAATTGGGACGGGTGCCAGAAGATCGACAGCTGATCGATTTCATCGCAGCAATCTGCAACACCGATGTGAGCTTCGACATTGACGTGAATTCAATTAGTCATGCTCGACCAAAAATTAATGCACTTCTCGGGGATGAGAAGGGCGTGAATAAAATAGCATTAGGGATTTCAAGTCTTCCATCAAATGTTCAATGCGATTCTCCTGTTAACTTCACGCAGCAATTTAAGTACAGCAACCCACGGAACAGAATGAAAAGCGACGCCTTTTTTGAAGATAGTCAGGCTTCCTCTTTACTGCACAATAGCCAGCATGGGGAGCCCTCTGGAGAGGAAGAAGAAGCCAGCTTCGGATAACCTTCTGGCAGAGCGGAGGAGGAGGAAAAAGCTCTGTGAAAGTTTGTACGAACTTCGGGCTTGGATTCCTAAAATTACTAGTCCACACACGGAAGCGATTACTGGGGATGCGATTGAGTTCGTGAAGGATTTGTAGAAGAAAGGGAAGGAGCCGCAAGATAAGCTGGAGAAACAATCAGATGGGATGAATGAAGAGCAACCACCGGATAATGTCACTTGTGGGGTTGAAGTGGGAGGAGGAGATGATGAAATGAAGACCCAAAACGGGTTTCAGGTGGGTAAATCAGGGAATGACTATATCTGGAAGCAAAGACAGGAATTTGATGCTCCAAACGATAAGCAGACACAAAAGATAGAAGTACGTAATATCATCATATACATGATCCATCTTTTGCAGTTTTGAATGGAGTGAATGAATAAATGGAATAATTAATGCAGGCAAAAGTGGAAGTGGCAGTGATCGAAGGGAATGAGTTGTGTGAGCACAGACGTGGTGGGTTTGTGAAACTGACGGAGGCGATCCACTCTCTGGGCCCCCAAGTCATCCGTGCCGACGTCTTCACTACCCACGATTGCCCTGTCTCTAACGTTTTCACAGTGCAGGTTACCATTTTGTGTGTGTGGGACAAAATGAATCATCCTTTTTTTTAAAAAAAAAAAACAGAGAATACCCTAATTCTCTTGAAACTTATTTTTATATTTATTTTTAATATTTTATTGAGATATATTTATTATGGCAGAAAAATGAGAATGGAGTGGGTGGAGGTGAAGAGGTAAGAGAGATAGCAAGTTAGCAACAGAAGCTATGAGGAGAAGTGCAGCATCAGGAAATGGAATGGCAAGGGTGTTGATGTTATCATCAATCTGCGTCGTCTTACTCCCATTTCTTTTGTTCTCTTCCGCAAATTATGTAGAAAACCATGCACTTAAGTGCTGAATTCCCATGGAATGCTGAATTATTTAAACAAAATGATTTAGAAGTGATTTCATATCATCCTCCATCTATCCCTATGTCCATGCCTCCTGCCACATTCCTATTAGTCTTACTAATGAAGTTCAAGTCTGTTCGTTGTGTAAGCATTGCTAGCTAACCAATTCATGTGAGAGCTGTACTCTTTGCGTAAAACCTTGCGAATACTCTCTTTGGTCTTCTTTATAAGACGTCCGGATGAGATATCTTTTTTATGTTTTTCAAACTTAGCTCTTTAGCTTCTCAAATAAAGGGTTTGATCAATGAGAGTAAAATTACGTTGAAAACCCTGTTAATTTTTAGATAGAATTTATAAGTTTTAAACTTTTCCTTATTTCTAATGAAAATGCTAGCAATGACTTAAAAAAAAGGATGGGAATTATGATAATCTAATAACCTAAAATAATTTTTAAAATGAATAATATCAATTCAACTACAACTAGTACACTACTGTCAAAAAAAATGATCGCAACCTAAATTTTAGTATGAAAATTCCTATTTTATAACCCATGATGCAACTGACTTTCGATTTGGTCAAATATTGTAAAAAATGGACATCCGAATCAACCATGTTGGCCCAAAAAAAAAAAAGGGCAAATTTCACTGTAGGACCGCATAAGACAATTAATTTCAAAGAGCCCCCAAAACTTTCTGAAATTTCACTGCAGGACCAAGGGGGCAAACTGATATTAATTCTACAAAGAAAATGACCCTATTGCCCCTCATGTGAACAAGTATGGGAGAACCCATTTGCAAGTGAGGTTAGATAATTTACAACCTGCATAACTATATTTACAATTAAAATTAGTCCATTTACATATTACCTTCTTCACCTGAAGAATGTGTCTGAGTGAACAAGTGTGGGACAGCCCATTTGCAAGTGAGACTAGACAATTTGCAACATACATATATTTATTTACAACTGGAATTAGTCCATTTACATGTCACTTCGTTCACCTGAAAAAGGTCTCCGTGAGTAAACAAGTGTGGGACAGCCCATTTGCAAGTGGAATTAGTCAATTTGCAACATACATACATTTATTTACAATTATAATTAGTCCATTTACACATCACCTCATTCACCTGAAAAAGGTGCCTGTGAGTGAATAAGTGTGAGAGAACCCATTTGCAAGTGGGACTAGTTAATTTGTAACATACATACCTTTATTTACAACTGAAATTAGTCCATTTACATGTCACCCTGCAATAAGTATTATGAGGGGTAATACCGTCATTTTCTTTGTGGAATTAATATCAGTTTGCCCCCTTGGTCCTGTAGTGAAGTTTCAGAAAGTTTTGGGGGTTCTTTGAAATTAATTATCTTCTGCGGTCCTACAGTGAAATTTTCCCAAAAAAAAAAGTTCAACCATGTGGTTAATCATAGTTTTTTTTTCTGGCTAAAGTATATTTTTGATCCTTTAACTTTATATAAGGTTTTATTTTGATTTTTTAACTTTAAAAAGTAAACTTTTAGTCCTTTAATCCCTCCTAGAACCGTTAATAAAAAATAATGATATTAAACTTTTGAATGTCGATAAAACATTACCAAATGCGATAATATTAAGTTTATTTTCAAAAAAAACCATGACTATTACAAAAAATCATCATTTAAGACTGACAATTTTAAGATTAAAAGACTAAAAATAGACTTTTTAAAATTAAGGACCAAATTGAAACCTTAGATAAAATTAAATGACCAAATTTATACTTTAGCTTCTTCTTTTTTTCCTTGCCTTTTTACTAGGGAGAGCAGGTTGCAGATTCATTTGATGCCGTCTTGGGGTCATGCAATATGCTCTTCCATCGGTGCCCAGTCATCGATCTTTTGTGAGCAAAACTCTCTCATACAATACAGCCCCTGCACTTTACCTACCGCAGTAACGGCCACTTTCCGGTTTATCTACAAACAAATAGAAGAGATCTTTTATTTGTTTGCTTCTTCTTCTTCTTCCACACTGGAAAGCTAAAATCCTGTATGTACTAAGCAGCTTCGTCTCCGTCTCATTTTGTTACCTGGTCTAACAAACTCTTGACTGGTACTCGTATTTAGTTTCTTGTCAGCCTCATTGTTTGCTTTGATTAATCACATTGCAGGTGACATGAGCACCGTCACGCAAGACCTATCCGAGAAACTGAGGCTTCTTGTAGGTTTGAATGGCTGGGACTGCTGTGTTCACTGGAAATTAAGCAAAGACCGAAGGTTGGCCAGAATTCATCAACTAAACCCACGTTTTTATCCTTCTCATTCTTTCTTAGGCTTTATATATTCCTATATGCACTTTCTTGACCTTGTCCAATATTGTGACGTCGTGTGATTCAGGTCTCTTTTCTGGACTGGATGCTCTTGTGCTGGGGCTGCCAGTGGCCAAAATGGTGGAGACAAACTTCTTTTCCCTGCTTCTTCAGTTGCTCCGTGCAGGGATACCGTGTTTCATCACCCCAGAACTGAGTCCTGTGCTTTGCTTTCTCAACTTCCCGTTTTCATAGCCTTAGATTCTGGGTATGCATTCATTTTTCTGGCCTTACTATTCTCCCGATTGTAATTTTCAGACCCAGTAACACTCCGATTGAATTTATATATGAACAGGATCCATGCAGAGGCACTATCATCTAATCAATCCAAATCGTTGAATTATACCAATAGCATAGATTCAAATGCTTCGAAAGTAAGTTTCTCTTACAAACCATCATCATGTGGTATAACCAAGAGGAACTTCACCTTTTCAGCGAATGATATGAAGTACTGCTAATTTTGCTTATCAATACTCAGGTTTTGATTCCTGTGGCAGGTGGGCTTGTTGAGCTGTTTGCAACAATGCAAGTACGTAACACAAAGTTAATAGCTTTACTCTTATATATCCTCACCTTGAGAGAAATCTTTCTAGTTGGCGTCATTTAAACTGTATATTTTCGTAACAGTTGCTCGAAGATCATCAGGTGGTTGACCTCGTCACATCCCGCTGCAATCTAGCAGCGGAGAGGACAAATAAATCGAAGAATCTTGAAGCAGAGTGCAAGAGGAGGGAGAGGCTCACAAAGAACTTGATAAGTCTCAGGTCTTTAGTTCCCATAAATTATGAGCCAGACAGACCGTCGATTATTGAAGACGCTATTGAGTACGTGAAGGATTTGCAGAAGCAAGTGGAACAGCTGCAAGACGAACTCTTGCAGCTAGAGAAAATTTCAGAAGTGGTCGAACAAGAAGCATCACATAATGTTGTTGGAGTTGAAATAATGGGACCAAAAGCCGATCAAATGAAGACTCAAAAACAGGAAATCTGGAAGCAAAAACAGGAATTTGATGCTCCAAACAATAAGCAGACACAACAAAAGGAGGTATCACACATATATAAAACGTCGCATGTTTTTGTAGTTTTGATAAAGTATGCGCTTTGAAAATTCATGTTTGGAGTGGATGAATACATGAAATAATGCAGGCGCATGTGGAAGTGGCAGTGATAGAAGGGAACGAGCTGTATGTGAAGGTGTTCTGCGAGCACAGATCTGGTGGGTTCGTGAAACTGATGGAAGCATTCCACTGTCTGGGCCTCCACGTCATCCGTGCCAACGTTGTCACTACCCACGAAGGCCTTGTTTCCAATGTTTTCAAAGTGCAGGTAACCATAACAAAGTCGTTCAGGGAAATTAACAAGTGATTCTGTGAACAGATCCCATTCTATCTATCCGTTTCATGGATTCTGTTTAACTTAGTTTCTCCCTTCTCGCTTTAACTAATTTGTCTAGGATATATTATCTAATGCAGTCTTTGTTTAATGAATATGAAAAATTCAAATGAATTATTTGAGTTGACAGAAGAAGGGGATCAGTGAAACTGAAAGGGTAGAAGCTGAAGTGGTGAGGGAGTCACTGGTGGAAGTAATGATGAGGAAGCCTTGCGGAGGAAGTTCACAAAACGGAGGGTCAAGCCTCATCATGCTATCACTCTGCCTCTTACTCCTATTTCTTTTTCTCTCTTCATTATATAACTATCTCATCCCCATTCATGTGCCCCAGATATATACAAATAGCGTGCTTTTGCATGGGTGGACTGCAAGGCCAACCATATTATTAATAGCTTATGAATAATGAGACCTCCTATAAATTTTATATTGCACATTCACATATTTATGCAGATGGGACGACTCTAAAATGAATATAATTTCATGAAATGTGTAGATACCGTTAAATATATACCTTTCTCTTTTTTCCTTAAACTAATCACATGAGTTATTTATATGAAATGCTTCAACAATACTTTGATGTCGTTCATCTTACGTTTTTCATCAGAGCCTCCTAACAAAATCCCATTAATTTACTGTACATATGTAATTCTATTGAAGAATATTATGCTTTTTTTTTCTTCCTGTATTTCTTACGTCACTAAGTAAAGAAGGTTAGAGTTGGTAAATTGCGCGCGCGCACACATACATGTAGTCAAACACGAAATCCAAAAGATTACAAAAAACAATATCATAATTATCATGTAAGGATTTTGCACCATATTATAAGAAAAAATTGGGATAAATTTCTCATTAAAAATTTAATTGGTAAATAAGATCTAAGAATTTTGTATAACTTAACTTCTCTACGTGCAAACTAATTTCTTATATTCAAATAATGTTTTATATAAATCATCTTCCCTTTGTGTAACTTACCTTTCTTGTGTGTAACAAATCTTTCTTTGTGCAATTAATCATCCTAGGTCCCATTTACCAATTAAATTTTTAATGAGCATTTTATCCTCAATTTTTCCATATTATAAAGCGGAAATTCCACAAAAGAAACATGAAAATCACTAAATCCCAAATCAGAAATTCCCAAAAAAAAATGTGTTAGTATATATTTGCAATTAAAACTGGTTAAAGTATAGAAAACAATTCTGATTTAAAATTTAGTAATTTTCAAAGTCTTTTTGAGAGTTTTTCTTTTTATAAACAACTCCTACCTCTAATTATACATTTATGATTACTCCTAGTATATTATAGACTAAAATATGAGCATTCCAAGCATTTACGTTGTTTAAGAAAAATATTGAGAAAGAACAAGAAAGCAAAAAGATATCTGGAGAACTCATGAGTCGTAGAACCCTCATACGCTGTCACT
Organism: Neltuma alba; assembly: GCF_004799145.2. Lineage (NCBI taxonomy): Eukaryota > Viridiplantae > Streptophyta > Magnoliopsida > Fabales > Fabaceae > Neltuma > Neltuma alba. Next base: position 19,757 of record NW_021632943.1, read on the forward strand.
TAGTGAGTTAGAAATTAAAAAAAAAATACTTTGATTTAAAAAAAATGCTACCTCTGTTCACCTAATATAAGAATTAGTTAAGAAGTTAAATTTAGTTTTTAATATATGACCTTAATCTATTTTGTTTTTTATATTTATCATTTCCTGCTCAATTATCCATACTAATTAAAGGATCAAGGTGTAGTTTTTATACAAATGATTTAGAAAAATCAACATATTTTTAGCAAATAACTAATTATGTTTAACCAATTTTCTCAATATGTTCCAATTAATTAAATCTGTCTTATATTAAAAAATTAGATGTTTTTTCCGGAAAAATGTGTAGCGCTTTTTCGTTTGTTACGCTGCCTCTGCTTCACAACTTAACACCCAGCGGTAGCATATAGGATTATAAGCCTTGCCAAATGATTTAGAGAAAGGCTAAAGTCTACATTTGGTCCTTTAATTTTGTATAAGGTTTCAATTTGGTCTCTTAACTTTAAAAAGTATACTTTTAGTCCTTTAATCTTAAAGTTTTTTTAAAAAAATGATGACATTAAGATCTCAAATGTTGATAAAATATTCTCAAATGCTAACATATTAAATTTAATTTTCAAAACATCTATGATTGTTACAAAAAATCATCATTAAAGCCTAATGATTTTAGGGTTAAAGGACCGAATGTATGCTTTTTAAAGTTAATGGACCAAGTTAAAACTTTATACAAAGTTAAAGGACTAAATGTATACTTTAGCTTTTAGAAATGAATACCAAAGATTATAATTTGGAGTCTTGCTGCCAATATAATAATTTTATTAATAAATAATTTGTAGTTATTTCTATCCGTAGTTTTTCAACTGAGATTTGTCATGTTCTTATTACAAGTCTAACAAACAATCCCGCTGGTCTAGACTTTTATTTCAAAAAGCTAGTGCAATCCAGAATAATTATTTATCGATAAAATACTTTGGACAATTTATGAAAATGATTTAAAAATGCTAAAATGCATAAAACCTCCATAAAGTTTGGGTTAGATGTATGGAAATCCTATAAACTTTAAAATTCTTTAAATCAAGATCATCATGTTTTTTTTTTACCATTAATTTTTTTCCCTCGGTCATCAAGGATTTTAATTTAACTTTTCAAAGATTAAGAGACATGTATAAAATTAATCAAAAATTAAAACTCAAAAATATTTTTTATATTTTAACATTAAAAGATATTGTCTCCGTTCTTTAATATAAGAGCTCTTTTAACTTTTATTTTAGTCCTAAATAAGACCCCAATCCACTTTATTCCTCATATTTATCCACTTTTTTTTTCAAGATAGTTCTTGGAGTAATAACAGTTATAACTAATACATTTGATTAGTAAGAGTATTTTATAGAGCAATGGTAGTTATAGCTAATACACTTGATTAGTAAGGATATTCTAAGAAAAACAACACATATTTATTACAAATAACTAACTTAACAAACTTTCTTAATTTACTCAAATTAGTTAACTAATTCTTATATTAAAGACTAAAGGTAGTATAAGTATACGAGGCTAGAGTGTGAAAATGAGCAAATGAAGGAGCCGAGACACTGACCCAAATTCATAAACAACTTGGCTTATATGTAAAATGATGGAAGTATAGAACAATAAAACACCCCTATATATGATGATGAAAGCGCAGAACTCGGTAGGGCAGCAAGGAGATTCTGATTGGCTTTAAGTTGAGCCTAACCGTCCGTGTTAAACTTGACATCACCAGGCAATCAAAGTATACACATGTTACTTTCTTTTAGTTATAGGATAGCCTATACATGTACTTGTAAGTTGGTGCAAGTTATTGTCTTTCAACGTAACGGGGGACAACCTAACCTATTTGTCTCTAAACCTGCTTATACTATTCTCAAGAGTTGTTGAAGCTTGAGAGAATTAAAATACCATACAAATTAAAACGAATCAAATACTTTAGTAAGGTAGTTGAGGTTTTGTACGCCATCTTGGGTCATGCAATCTGCTCCTGCCAACATTGCCAACTCATCTAATATCTTTCTTTTCTCCTTTCTTTCCTCCTTTCTTGTTACCCCTCCTTAACCAAAGCCCATTAAACTATTTCACAGCAAAACTCTCTCTCATACGCCCTCTGCACTTCACCTACCTGAGTAACGGCCACTTCCCAATTTTATTAAACAGATTAAAATTAAAAAAAGGAGGATTATGGAGTGTCTTTTAATTGTTTGCTTGTCCTCCCTGTTCTTCTCCATTGCATTTCAGAGTTAGCATTCCCAACAGTATGTGTATAAGCGCAAAGTTTTGATATCGTCTCACTTTTGCTGAGATGATGAGAGTTTCGGCATAAGGTGGATAAGGATGCAGTTAACTGTTGCTTTCAACTAAGTTTGTAAGGATCTCGCTTTTTGTTTCTTCTCGTTTCTCTTTTGTCATTCTTCCGTTCTGCTCTTGTTTTTCTTGCTTCGTACATCAGTCAAACCAAAGTAGCATTTCCCATTTTGGGGTGACACAAAGAATCCTACATTATCGGCCAGTATATATATGTGGATGCTTTAAAGTACAAGCATTTGGTACCATCTTGAGAAAACTACAGACTTCATGATGAAACTTTTTTCTGGTCATTTTGTTATTTGATCTAACAATCTCTCGGCCAGTATTTGTTTTCTTCTTCTCAGCGCCTCCATTATTAGCTTTGATTACTCCTGTTGCAGGTGACATGAACATCATCACGCAAAGCCTGTCCGAGAGACTGAGGCCCCTTGTGGGTTTGAATGGCTGGGACTACTGTGTTCATTGGAAGCTAAGCCAAGACCAAAGGTTTTTTTTTTTTAAAAAAAAAAGCCTCATCAATTCAAACCACATTTTCCCCTCTCATTCCACTGTTCCTATCTCCATTGATCTCTATCTTGTCCAATATTGTGATGTGTGATTCAGGTTTCTTGAATGGATGGGATGCTCTTGTGCTGGGACTGAAGGCAGCCAAAATGGTGGAGAAGAACTACTTTTCCCTGTTTCTTCAGCTGCTCCGTGCAGAGATATTATGTTTCCTCATCCCAGAACAACGTCCTGTGAATTACTTTCCCGACTTCCCACTTCCATAACCTTAGATTCTGGGTATACATTCATTTTCCAGCTTTACTCTGCTTCCAGCTGTAATTTCTCAGACCTAGTATCTCACCATTTGAATCTGTACATGAACAGGATTCATGCAGAGACACTATTATCCAATCAGCCCAATTGGGTGAACTATTCCAATAGCTTAGACCCAAACACTTTGGAAGTACGTTCCTTCCCCCTTCCTTTCATATATTATCATCTTCTGGTATAAGCAAAATGGACTCCACATTCTCATCTAACATTATACGAGAACCATTAATTCTGCAGGAAACACTTGGGACCCAGGTTTTGATTCCTGTGCCGGGGGGACTAGTTGAGTTGTTTGTGACAAAACAAGTACGTAATAAAGTTTACTTGTATATCTCCACCTTGAGAGACATCCTCTAAGGTAGCAGCATTTAGACTGTCTAGTTTTATAACAGGTGCCGGAAGATCAACAGGTGGTCGATTTCATCACAGCCCACTTCAATATGGATATGAGCTTCGACATCGACGTGAATTCCATCAGTCATACTCAACCAAATATGAATCCACTTTTAGGGGATGAGAATGATGGGAATACAATAGCATCAGAGACTTCAAGTCTTCCGCCACATGATCAATGCAACTCGCCATTGAACTTGATGCAGCAATATACCTACAGCAACCCACATAGAATGACAAGTGACGGCATTTTTGAAGATTCCCAAGGTTCATTCCTATTGAACAAAAGCCAGCAATTTGGGGAGCCTATTGAGAAGAAGGATCAGCAAGGGGACGATAAGGATTTGATCAAACACTTAGTGGGCAGGTCAGATTCGATGTCGGATTGCAGCGATCAGAACGAAGACGAGGATGATGGGAAGTACAGGCGAAGGAACGGGAAAGGGAATCAATCGAAGAACCTTCTGGCAGAGAGGAGGAGGAGGAAGAAGCTGAATGACAGCTTGTATAATCTTCGGTCTTTGGTTCCCAGAATTTCCAAGCTAGACAGAGCATCCATTCTTGGGGACGCAATTGAGTACGTGAAGGATTTGCAGAAGCAAGCGAAAGAGCTGCAAGATGAGCTCGAGGAACACTCAGAAATGGACGAACAAGAAGCACCAGATAATGTTGTCGGGGTTGAAATTGGACCAACAAAAGCCGATCAAACGAAGACTCAAAATGGGTTCCATGTGGGGAAATCAGGGAACTATATCTGGAAGCCAAAACAGGAGTTTGATCCGAACGACAAGCAAACACAACATATGGAGGTATCATATAAATACATTTAAAAAAAAAAATCCATCTGGTTGATTTGATATTGACATCTCTATGAATAAATGAAATGCAGCCGCAAGTGGAAGTGGCAGTGATAGAAGGGAACGAGCTGTATGTGAAGGTGTTCTGCGAGCACAGATCTGGTGGGTTCGTGAAACTGATGGAAGCATTCTACGCTCTGGGGTTCGAAGTCATCCACGCCACAGTCACCAGCCACAAAGGCCTCGTCTCCAGTGTCTTCAAAGTAGAGGTAAACATCGTTACGTCCTATAACAAAGCTCCAACAAATTAAACTTATAAATTGAGTCCATCAAGATTTAAGTATTGGAATTAATTATGTTGGTGTGTTTTGGGGGGACAGAAGAAGGAGGAAGAAATGGTAAAAGCTGAAGAGGTAAGGGAGTCATTGATGGAGCTTATGAGGAACCCATGCAGAGGATGGAATCATGAGATGAGCACAAGTGGGGCATCAGAAAATAGAGTAGCAACGGACTATCATCAGCAAGAACAACAACAGCTTCACCTTCTCAACCACCACATGGCTGCTTATAACCCCCACCATTTACACCACATTCATACTTAGTCAATTTTTTTTTACCTCTTCAAACTACCTCAAGTCTTAGGTTTCTTGTTCTTTTTTTTCAAAGAAAATGCTGTTTCCCCATGTAGGCTTAGTAAAATTAAGAGGGGAAATGTTGACTTTTATGCCTCTTGTGTTGGTTGCTAGAATGGAAGCATAACCTCTTAACCAGAGAGATTTTCTTGGAGGGAAAGCAAATGGAAGCTGGGAAACGTATTGTCTTGTCCTGTTGTAAAACTGAAAACGCAAATACCTAACTCTTTTTAGTTTTATTTTTTAATTCTATTTATAAGTCACTTTCAATATATTTCATACAAATTAAAAAAAATTTTAAATTTCATTAACTCTTATTTAAAATTTAATAACTTTTTTAACTTTATTCATATTTAATATTCATTATATCCCAACAAAATAAAGTAAACAAATAATAAATGAAGAGTAAAATTATATATTTATATGAAAAATTATTCTCTCCTTTTTATAAATAGGATCAGAGGAATATTTGTTTCCTTTGTCCTTGCACAACAAACTCATTAGTAAAGCCAACCAACACCACTAATTGGATTCTAAGCAAGTATCCGCCAAATCCAATTTATTGGAATTGCTCCCACATAACTAACATGAATGAACAATCCAATGCATGGCATCAATTTTTGATGTAAAGATTTTAGCAGGTCATATTATTTTATAATCATGAACAATGCAGCTTAAAAATAAATAAACTTGATTGTGGGACAAGAACAAAGGTTAAGATAGGAAAACAAATATGACACGACAATCTTCTTTAATTTAGTATACACACGCATATATGTGTATATAAAACCATACGTATGTGTATGTGTTAAAATAACATAAGTAGATAATCACAAAAGTCTAAAATTAATTAACTTTTGCGAAGTGTGGTATATTAAATTATCAAAGAAATGTATCCATCAATTTAGAAAGCAAAATGTCGCAGGATATTAAGATACGCCAATAAGAGATGATAGGTGCCTGTATCATAAGAATGGGAAATTAAAAAAAAAAAAACTTTGATACCCATACATATAATAATCCTATTGAAATAGCATATTAAAAACGGCGCTCACAAAAATAAGCCCAACTGATAAAAATACAATAACCTTATTAGCAGACAATCTTTAAATATTTTTAGAAGCATTTTTTATAGTACTAGACCTAAGAAATGTGTTAATTAATCTTTGTCAAATAATAACTTTTTCTACTTGTTTTATTTACCTGTTCAAGAACATGATCTTGCAAATATAACAAAAATGACCCAAAAACCTGGTTTTTACGGTTTAGTCACGAATTTCTTCCCTCCAAAGGAGCATTGACCTATATTTTTGTCGTATTGCAAGATAAAGCCTTGATTCGCGAGGGGTTTCCCCTGTTCGTTTTGTCCGATGTGTTGAGCCCAAGATAATATCAGATCGCACTAGAATTCGGCCCACATATAAATGATTCAGAGCGAGCGAGCGAGCCTCTGATCGGCTTCCGCAGTGGGGTGAGGCCGGAGAAAATGATCGTTTGTGTTGCCGTCGTTGGTCACCAGGTATGCCTCTATACTTCCTCGTCCTCAAATTTCACGCAGCATTCTTCACTTTTATTATAAGCTTTATTTTTTTTCTGCACAAGATCACAAATCTCGCTTGTTTTTCTTTTCCGACGATGAGCAGAACAACCCGCTGTATATTCAGAGCTTCACTGAAGCCGACGATGCTCTCAAGCTCCATCATATCGTCCACTGCTCCCTTGATGTGGTTGACGAGCGAGGTCCGTTAGTGAGGAATAATTTATATTTGGCTGATTATGCTTGATTTTACTAACCAGGCTTAGATTCGAGAATTTGGGTTTCTGGAAATTACTTGAGATGGGATACCTCATAAAGAGTCTGGCTATGAAGTTTCGTTCTTGATCCAATATAGGAATGGCTGGGATTTGTGGATCATCTGATTCGGAGATCTCGCCAATTTCTTTAAGCTTTATTGTTGTTGCCATGTGCACTTTCCTTTAAGCTTTGAGGTTTAGATCACACGTATGAGAATTACGATTCGGTAGTTGCTCTAAATTTGCATATCACTTTTCCGTTGCTATGCCTTATGGCACTGAATGTGTTATCTTGTCAGTGAACAATCCCAAGAAGACTGGACCGATGCTGAATGAGACGTTCCTGGGTCTGCTCTATCCTACTGATAACTATAGGGTGTGAGTGCATTTGTTGTCTATTCTATCTTGAATGGCCTTGAATCCACAAAACAATACAAATTTGTGGTTTTTCATAATTATTATTTCATTATGCAACCCGCAGCTATGGTTATCTGACTAATACAAAGGTGAAGTTTATCTTGGTCACAACAGATCTGGATGTCAGAGATGCAGATGTAAGAAATGTGAGTGCAAATAAAATTCGATGACTTTCTTTCTTTCCTAAGCTGCGATTCCACAGTAACTGTGTAGTATTCTTCATATTCTCGTTTTCTTGACATTGGAAAGGAATGTACTAGTGAGGTATGCCCTTAACTATGCTGTACTGAGGATGTAGACACCTCAGGTTTTTGTTACTCAAAAAAGTTGAGTGTTTCTTGGAATAAATCTTGATAGGCCTTTACTGGACTAAATGTTATACTTTGACCGCCGCGTTTTCTATGGCTAAATTTTCTCACCTTACCCCTTCTCTCCTAAGAAAAGAAAGAAGAAACATGGAGGCCATTAGGATGGGACGAAATTGAAGGGATAGAATCCTATCCCATGGACCAACCAAAGTACTGTGTTCTTAGGGTTGATTGTTGGATGTCTTGTGCCTAATTTAATTTTTCTCCTCTATCTTATATATAATACCAATTAAATTTTACAGAATGGGGCACTTGTTATAGCGGAAAAGTAAAGTTTTTCTTTATCTGCTGTGTTGCCTGGCATGAGCAATAGACGATGACGTTATCTTTCAATTATTGCCGTTCAATTTGTATATTCAGATTTACCATGGTTTAATAACGAACACAGTTTATTAATAGGTAGTCATGTTTTAATTTGCTTTAGTTTAAGTGTAAGATTGAGCCATGAGTGCAATATTGGCTTGCATCAAATCAAAGTGCACGTGATTGAGTAATTCTTGATGGGACTTGTTGCTTGAATTTTCAAATATCAATGTTAGTTGCACAGATGTTTCATCTAGGCATGTGAACCTTTTGTGTTTCCCTGAGGTCATTTTCTTCAATGATGAAATGCTACTGTTATTTTACTCGTTAGTTATATGGAGATGCTTTTGATGATTCAATTGTAGGTTTTATTAATAATTTGAATCCAACCAATATACTTTCCTGCCGAATGCTGATGAACTAGTTAAGATTTGTTGAAAACTTTTGTTCTTTGTATTGGCTACTAATTATCAGTTTGTCTTCGCAGTTTTTCAGGAAATTCCATGCTGCATATGTAGATGCGGTTTCAAACCCATTCCATGTGCCAGATAAAAAGATCACCTCTAGAACTTTTGCAGAAAGGGTGAGCACAATTGTCAAGTCATTTGGATTAAGTTCCACCGGCTGAGCCTAGATAAATGTTGATATTTCTCATACAACGCTCTTTCTTCTCCCCAAGAAAAGGTGTCTTTTTGCCTCATAATTTCTGTTCCTTAGGAGTTACTCTCTGGTAAAATTGCTTATCAAATGTGGATGTCTGTGAACATTTGAAACAACACCCCTTGTATCAGCATTCAATATATAAATTCCAAATCTTCAAAACTCCACATGCAATTTGCCTAATGGATAATTTGAACAATCCCATTTATCTTCCATTTGGCTTCCATTGGGGGTCCTTCCAAATATGGATATCTTTCGTGCTCACCCCAAATTCAAATATTTGTTGTTTATCTTAAGGCTCTCAAGGGTATTCTAATTAAGTTAAAGTGAAGAGAATCACGACTTGGGAAAATAGAGTAATCGATTTGAGCTCACAGGAAACCTTGGAGCCCGATCGTGCTCCAAAGGTTGTGTTTAACCTAAACAAACACTTGCCTTTTGTAGTACGTAACGAAGTTACTCGAACAACGAAACAAGCCGTCAAAATGACGTCAATTCATCGAGGAAGAACTGTCGGGACTAAAGCATGTTGAGGAGGATTGTTTTTAATAATCGTTGAGTCATAGGATATTTTTAACAGTAAGAAATTTGTTGAGGCAGACCAAAAAAGTAACAGTTTATGCGTGAGAGCAATGCGCACATTTTCTGCTGTGCTCTCATCAAGGCTTACCAAAAATCGTTGCCATGACTAAATTCTGCATACGGAAATTAGCTGATAAGATCATAGAGTGCTCACATAAATCAAGTCTCTGTAAATGAGAAAGCTTCAAAAATCAGACGACAGGTTTTATCGGGCAGCCAGTGGAAAACCCCTTTTCCAGGGTCAAGTAAGGATGGAAAAGGAAGGGCCTCCAAGGCTGTTCAGCTCCAAGCAAATGCGAAGAAATATAAATAAGTAACCTTATTGTTTAAACAAAACAAATGAAGCTACTGGCCTCGTTGAACACTCACTGGACCTAAATATCATTTGCTTTTATCACTATTACATTTGCTATCCTATCTTGCTTGACTTTGATGAACTGTTGGGGATCATGATTCAGCTCACTACTGCAGAATCCCCAGCGTTAATGCATCATACCGAGACTACCACACATCTCTACTCAACACCCTGTCAAAGTTGCTGAGGAACTCGAGCTACAATGTTGAGCAGAATCATAAGAGAACCTTCTCTTTTCCCATGCATTCCTGTTCACGCATCAGGCGTATCAAGGCTTTTATTAGCACCACAAATACCATAACCAGATCTTGGGGCGTTAGAAGCGCTAGAATGAGTTATTCCACCCTGCCCATATCGTCAAAAGGAGGCATTGGGTTTCTTGATCTGGATTGCTTGAATGCTTCTGTTTTAGCACAAGAACCGGGCATGGCCTGCCTGTTCTGATTAAAATCTGAGGGTGGTGACCTGAATGCGCCTCTTGCTTCAGGTCCTCTGCTATTCAAAACAGAATTGTCCCGTGATATCGTTTGTTGGAAACTGATTCTTGGATCAGCTCTTTTGTACCTATTCTCTATCACAACTGAAGGCTGTTGTGCCGTAGATGGAAAATTATTCATACGAGAATCCGGTCGTTTGTATCTGTTCTCAGTCACAGCAGGATGGTCTTGTGAGGTAGATGGGGAATTATTTCGTTTGTATCTATTCTCAGTCATCGTTGGCTGCTCTTGTGTGATAGACGGTTGATTATTTCGTCTGTACCTATTCTCAACCATAGCAGGAGGCTCTAAATTACGTTTTGATGGTGAGCCTTCTTTGTGTACAGCATTTGTTCCAGTATCAGCCGAGTTAGCCCTGTCCAGATCACGATTAAAATTAAATACTTCATTGAAATTATCATCGCAAACAAATATGGAACAAGCAATATTCTTCATAATTTTATCTGACCTGTCCATCACAAGTGACACATGCTTATAACCATCAGAAAGCACTTCTTCCTCTGTCTCAAACCCTGATTCAGCAGGACTTTCATTCGGATCTTCATCAACGTCGCTAGCCTCTTGAGCCTCAACAGAGTTATTCATCGCATCTTGCAACTTTTTCCCACGGGCACCACCTTTCTTTGGTAGCCCAAATTTGATATGCCTGACAATCACATAAGCTTCTTTTTTCCCCAGATGCGGTCCACTTTCCACGACAGACACATCTTCTAACTGAAAAGAACTGCTTAAGTATAGAATGGAATGATGGACAAAGATAGGAAAATAACATAAAAGAGACAACTTATAGACAAAATTTAGACAGGAAATCAAGGAATCAAGCAGGTGACAGTCATACCAAAGCAGAAAAGCGCGATAATATTCCTTCAACGTCCTGATCTCCAGCTCCTCCTAATGCCCTGCACTGCTTGCATAACCAAGAATGAGTGAAAGGCCAACAAACATATCAAAATATTTTATAATGCAATGAATGCATGCAAACATGTTGTTATGGCCAAAATTTTCTCAAGACATCTTTTCTTCTTTTCTTATCATGTATGCATGTTGCAGACCCAGAACATGATGTAAGCATGGATGCATCAGTTCATTTAATGAATTGCCATCATAAATTATATATAGATGACTACCATAATTTACATCAAATGACCTATGAGCGTTTAATGATTAGCAATTCAGATGCACGCACGAACCTCACTTCAGAAACATTCTAAAATCACTTCATAATTGCTCCACAGGTATTGTAGAAACACCATCTAAGAACAACCTACTCTTTTTTTTGGGCCAATATGAACACCCTAAACGAAAACCAATTAAATATCAAATGTAGAGGGGAGAAAAATTACCTTCACCCGGTAACCCTTCTCCATTAATTTTCTAACCATATCTGCTTTCATCTTCAGGTCTTTTAGTTCCTGAGGACATAAGATAAAAATGTCAAAACAGGAAATTTACTTCTCAAGTTCAGTAGGTAACAAAGAAACGCAACATATAATGACACGGGAAAAAAAGATGTAGTGAGGGAAGAAAGGAATATAGAAAATGAACTTACTGCTTTGGCAGAAAAGCGTATTTCCTTGCCAGGCCCTTTTCTCAAACTCAACTCTGACTGCATGTGATAGATATCATATTAAAACAAAGTTGCGTATAGACACACAGGCACATATATACAAACACATATACATGTGGACTATCTTTTTAAATTAAAGAAAATATGCAAAGGCTCATTTTCCAGCCACTTGATAGTTGGCCTGTTCTGCTATAAAGGATTTTATTTGTCAACCATCACAGCTTTACAAATATTTGATGCACATAAATTATTCTATCAACTAATATGAAAAGGTTATAAACTTCATGGTCCATTTATTTTTGCTCCACCCCATAAGGGCATATATTTAAGTCCTGCCAATGATCTCGTTGGCAAAAAATCTATAAGCACCTCTGTCCTCTATAACTGCTCTTTGACCAATTAGGCCTACCTTAACCCTGATGAAATCTCAAAAGCCCACTCACTTGTTCCTTTTTTTGTCCAAAATAAAAAAACTAACAAAAGATAGTAAGATAAAATACATTGAAATATTAACTAATTTCCTCCTATGCTTATTCAAAATCCTATATTCTATCTTTATCTATAATTTCTACTGGCAAACAACAGCAAAACTGAACCTTGCTTTTAGCCCGCTCCTTTTCCCTTTCTTGTTGTTTGTACTTTTCCTTGTGGTAGTCCATAATTTTGCAGACAGGCGGTTTTCCATTTTTCTGAACCTGTACAACATTATCAAAATTATAGAGGCCCGGGTGACTATGAGAACAGATCTAATACTTAAAATTTACAAATGCCAGTAGAACCATTCTCATGTGCTGAATCTAAAACAAAAATTATTTGCGGGCATAGGGGTGAGGTGGCCACTATATGACCCAAACATAAGAGATACTTCTTTTTATTGAAAGAAAATAAAGCTTCTTATTTTTGTTGCAAGTGACAATTTTTCGCCATATGAAATTAGACAAAGTCTCTCTACCCCGTCTTAAGATTGAAGATTCACAGTCTACGCATCATACAAACCTTTAAAAGTCCCACAAATATCAACAAATCCTTCAGCAAGCTATAATATTTTATTCATTAATTATTTCAACTGAGCACTTCTGTTTAAATGTTGGAACTCTCAGATAACATGGCAAAAGACCTGAAAAAACTTTACCTCCACCAAATCAAGCTTGAGCCGCCTAGCGCGTTGTAATGCTTCAAGCCTAGAAACTATTGAATGTTCTGCATGAATATATAAATTTAATGGGAAATTCAGAGTTCAAACAAAACCAACTTACACATATACAAGCTCCCAAATATGCAAGTACTGATCTTTCCATTGAAGCTAGTACAATGCGGCATATGTCTACACTGTGTTCCATACATTTATCATTTATTATATGCAAAAGACTACAAATCTCCATAAATCCTTAGGCAGTCTTATTCAACTTCCTAAGCATGCTCCATACCATATTTTCGTTAATCCTAGTCACATTTGTTTAATAGGAAGTAAGAGAAAACAACTGTTTGTAAACGCAAATATGGCTGGTAACTTCATGGTCTAGCAAATTTTTAGAAAAACAACCCACAGTTTTAGGACACTAGCCCTTTCAATATAAGATGACTGATCTAAGTATATGGGTGCACTTGCACTCCCTTCCTCCAAATCAGTAATTAAAAGCCAATACAACCTTCCCCTGATAAGTTGATATTTGATTACCAATTGAATTGTAATCATTCTTACTGAAGGTATTAATTATTAGACTGAAAAGAGCCATGCCATGCCCACAACCACGACAACAACATTATTTTTTTAAAAAAAAAAAAAACAGTTTACATTAGCGAATATCAGGAGTATATTTACCATCATCAACTACAAGCCTGATAAACTGCGCAGTAATTTCTTCATTTATTCGCGGCTCACTGTTGTCCATCTTCGTCTTCGACTGAAAACCAAGAATGCACCATCAACCCATAACATCACGGAGAACCATCGAAACCATACATGGTCATCAAAACATCATGCACTGTTATACACAACCTGAAAATCCGTTGCACTGCCTTACTGGATAAAGAACACATAACCAATTCCGCTAGAACAAACAAATGCATGCCTCAACATTGAAAATTTTACGCTAAGATACCATCACTCATCATACTTCACAACAAACACACCACCCCACTTTTAGTCACCATGAAAGCAAAAAGTTTAACATTTTCAACCACTAAAGTTAAAACTTACCTGAGCAGGGGCAGCGAAAAACCTTGCGTTATTATAAACATCAGTGGATCTACTTCGAAAAATCCAGCTTGGTCTCTCAGAAACGCGGGTATTCCGATGCGTGATGGAATTCAATAAAGATGCGCTGGGGAGTTGAATGTAACATCTTCGAAATTGGGTGGACAAGATTTTCAACTTAGATTGCCCGATTCGGCACCAATACGCCATTACTTATGTGCAGTAAAAGAGACCTGGAAACTAATAAACCACTATCATGACACTATTCGTTTGGCAGAGAGGTCGATCCTTTAGCCCAGAGGAAAGTTAGTTTTTCAAACAGCGACTCAGAGCGGCTTTAACAGTTACATACAGCCTTACCAGCTACCCTTGCGCCCGAACTGGAAATTGCTCCCGCGCGCAGGGAAGGGACGACCGGACGAGGAGTGGGGTTACGCGGCCTAGAACCAACGGGGCAGAAGTCATGGAAGCTAGAAAGCGGAAACTGGTGGCGGGGCCATGCTTTACACTCGAAGTTAAATGGCCCTGAGTCGAGGTGGGCCTACAATTAATAGTCCAGAAGTCAGGCCCAAGATTCGGATTAAAATTCTTTTGTTCGCATATCCCGATCTTTTAATTGATATCTTATCATCATAATCCAAAGATAATAAGGGCCTAATATGCCATGTTCGAATCCCCTAAGGAAAAGTGTCTACATTTAGTATCTAATAGTGTCTCAAATAAGATTATCTTTAATAAAAAGATACCTATGTTTTAGCAACAACAAAAAAATAGGAAGGAAAATAATTTTTATAAGAAGAATTTGAGTTGATTTGCAGCCGAAGAAAAAATTCCAAAATTATAGATATGAATTATTTTGCATTTTTAAACAAAATTTAAAAACACAATCAAGTATATCATAATAAGATAAAAGGGATTGGTGATATTCATTTAGTAAATTCTTTAAATTTTTGGAATTAGGTTGTGTGTTTAAGGTCATGTTTGGTTTGATATGCATTATTTAGATTTCTAAGGAATTAATACTTCACTCAAATTAATATTAATTGATAGATTTTATTTTTTTGTTTTTAATTATTAAGGTATTTGACTTTGGAATATTTATAATCAAATAGAAATTATAGACTACCTCTAATTCTTAATATAAGGGTCAGTCTGACATTCAATTTGATCTTAAATATAAGATCTCAATCTTTGTCTCATATATTTATTCATTTCTTTTAAGGTAATCCGTGCAGTAGTTACATGTGTTAAAAGTTTAATCAAATGATAATTTTATTTAATCCACATGATTAGTAAGGACATTTTAAAAAAAATAATATATATTTATTACAAATAACTGATTTAATTACTTTTTTAAACTAATTAAATTAATTAATTAGTTTTTATATTAATAATAAGAAGTAGAAGTATAGTTCAGTGCATGACTGCATCCCCCCGGGGGGCAGCATCCATGACTGCATTGTTGTATCTAATATGCAATGCGTGAGCGTACATTTCTAGTTTAGTAAACGAATTGAAATTTATTAATATATTTTTGAGACACAACACAATATTATTTATTGGCAACAGAGCTTAATCTCCCTGATATGCGAGATAAGGGGTATAATTTTCCAATTAAATTTTGTTTTGTACACTCTATTATATTACTTCCGATCCTTAATATAAGATCTTGTTTGAATTTTATTTTAGTTCTAAATATAAGACTCCAATCAATTTTGTCTATCATATTTATACATTTTTTTCTCAAAGTAGCCCTTCTAACAATGATAGTTCTAGTCAATACACTTAATTAGCAAGGATATTTTAGAAAATACAACACCTATTTAGGACAAATAACTAACTCAACTTACTTCCTTAATCTCCTCAAATTAGTTAACTAGCTCTTATAATTAGGACCGGATATAGTATTATAAATATGCATAATAGAAGCCACCCGAACATTTTGTAGCTTGCTAATTTTTTTATTATTCTTAATAAACCTCCCGTGAAAAAACATATTAGATTGTGAATAAAGAGACTTTAAGTACCTGTTTGGATCATAATAGAAATTTTCTATAAACACATTTTACATAAGTAAAGATAAAATTCCTTTCACATACTTGTTTCGTATTCTGTAAATCAATATTAGAAAATTATTTATAAACTACTTAAAAACCATTCTGAATCTTTCTATGCGCAACTTGTAATGTCTCAAATCTGAAGTCCCATCATGTGTTTAGTTTTGCATTATTATAATTAGAGGACCTGGCCATCACATGGATTGGGGGTCCAAAACCCAGCTTTCGATGGGGAATTTGAACGATGATACAGAAATTCCAATTTAGTGGTCAACGACTCATCGCAGCTTCACTGCAAGCCAGATAATTCTCTGATATTTCATATCCACCAATATTTTGGAACCTTCAGGAACCCCAAAAAAAAAAAAAAAAACCATTTTTAGGCTCAGATCATTCAGGCCTTGCAAACCGGTCAAGCTTAATTATTTTTTTAATCTTCCATGATGTCGAGGGAATCAGTACTTAGTCATAGAGACATATATTTATTTGGGTACAATTTCCATTTTATATTCTAAGTCTTAATTAGATTCTTATCTCATAACACGTAACAATTTAGAAGATTTTTTTATACCAAAAAAAAAAATCAAAGTGAGTTGGATTTTGGAGTCAGGATATATCTTTAGATACAGAGAATGTTCACAGAACTTCAAACAATTAAACTGCAATATTTTGAATTCGTGGATTGGGTTTGTGGCTGTGAACGTTTTGAGGAAAGATTTATTTATAATGGACCAAAATAACAAGTTAGAAATAAAATCAAAACAAATTACGCAGTGTTTGCTCGATATTGACTAATAATATAATCCCTTACGTAAAGACAGAATGAATTATTAGGTTTAAATACATATCAAGCGGACATGCTTCTCCTGGGGAAGGCTTTCTCGTGGGAAATTGTTATTATAAGAGACTGCTGAACTTCCAGAAGCTATTTTGGCCAGGAAAGAGGCAAAGAACATTCGTTTTCCTGATATTTGTTTGACCACACACAAAGCCAAACGTGGGATTCATTAAGCCAATATCGAATTGACTTTGACAAGCTACAGTTACGGTTGATCTTATCATCAACCAATCAACGAATTAACCAAGATATGCATCATCTGGGGACGGTGTCTGGTGCATGTTTGGCATTAAGTTTATGGCTCAACCAAACTGAGGTCCTACACTTAAAAATAAAAAAGTCTTAACCCAAAATAATGTTTAGAATGACTCCTGAGCAGAATGATTCCTTATCTCAAAAATAACTCTAAAGCTGAAATAACTTTTTTGTGACTTTTAATTTCTTTTTAGATTATACTGCCTCTGGTCCTTAATATAAGAATTAGCTGATTAATTTGAGCAGATTAAAAAAATTAGTTGTATAAGTATTTATAATAAATAAGTGTTATATTTCTTAAAATACTCTTATTAATTATGTGTATTAGTTAGAGTTATCATTTGATGAAACATTTAATATATGCAACTGTTATAAGAACGATCTTTAAAAATAAATAAATATAAAAGATAAAATAAATTGATATTTTATATTTAAAATTAAATTAAATATTAAATTAACTCTAAAGAATGGAAAAAGCGTTGAAAAGTCAGATTTATAGGGTTAAAATCTAAAAACAAAGTTAAAAGTCATAAGGAGAATGTTAACCTCGTAGTTTGCGTGCGCTGTGTACGTATATAAAGTCGATAAAGCAGTTGGTATTCGGTATTGAAGTGACAGGGCTCAAGGAAATTGCCTCCCTTAACTGACCAAAGACTGATTGGAAGTTCGGAACTTGCACGTGTGGGGCCGGGGAATCCATTGTATTAAAATAATTGATGCTTTCTACTCAAAAAAAATAATTGATGCTAAATTATCGGCAAAATATAAATAAATAAATTGATGCTAAATTAAGTGCCCCACGAGACGAACTAGATTATAATATGGCTGAGGCAGAGCAAGCCAAGTTGACAAATTCTTGTGCTGACTGATCATCTCAAAGAAAAAGATCCACACAATCAACTTAACCTGCAAGCATTTGAATATAATATAGCGTTGAAAAAAAGAAAAAGAAAATCACTTGTAACTTAATGAAGTTATGAAGAGATCTCGCACAATTTTAATATTCAGGAAGTTCTATTTCAATGCAAAATGAACACAATATTAATGGGGTGTTTGGAAGCGCCTTCACAGAACGAAACAAATTCTTTTATATATTTACTTGTAAAAATATTTTTAAAATTATAATTTTGATTCCATTCAAACACCGTTTAAACCAAGAATTGGAACATAGAAAATCTCATCATATTTTTTCATACACAGGCACAAACTAAATTTCCCGTTCGGGTGAGGGAAATCAGAACTGCTATAGATTTGTTGAGTTGATAATTATTGCCAGCTTCCTCTAGTAATCTGGGGCATATGAGGAGCCACCTGTGTTATCGGGTATCAACGGGCTAGAGGCCAGAATTTAGAATATTTATGATTTGCTTTTCCGGGGTGTTTGGATAAAAATCAAACCATAGTCTTAAAAGTACTTTTACGATCTATGAAGTAAATATATGGAGAAATTTGTCTCGTTTTAACGAAAAAGTGTTCTTGAGAAGCACTTTTCAATGTTGTCAAATACCTCCTAAAAGTATAAGAATGAGTGAAAAAGGAAATAAGTTAATAAAACTTAATAAAATATTTAATTAATAATCAACAAGAATTACAAAGAGTAAATCAACGTCAATATTCAATTCGATATGAAATATGAAATGTTTAATAAGTTATAAATAGCACGGTTCATCTCAATGTCTGCACGATATGCATAAGAATTTGCCTATTAATGTAGATTATCAGATTTTGCCGAGAACTAATAATCCAATAAAATTTGGTCCTAGGCTTTTTGCCCCCACTAAGGCGCCAACAGTCGGTCTTGAACTCATCTTACGCCTTGAGTTCAATTATTATTATTATTATTATTATTATTATTATTATTGATATTGATTTATGTTCATTGGCTTTATCAGCAGCAAGGAAGAGCTTGCCCAAATTATTTATACCCCTGTACTAATTATAAAATCTCATTTGTATTTTATAAACAAAATTTTATAATTAGGATCACAGGTAGTATTATTTTAATAAAAATGTTGAAGCTTTCCAAAAAATTTATTTTAATAAAAATTAGGGTTAATATAAATTTTAGTCCTTCAAATTTGCCTTTACTTTGATTTTAGTCCCTAAAGTATTAAATAATAGGTTTTGGTCCTTTAAATTTTTTATTTAAAATATTAGTCCCTCTAATTTAATAAAGATCTGAATCATTTTGACTATTGAGAGATCAAAACTTATAGTTTGAAACTTAAAAGATTAAAATTAAAATGAGAGCAAAATTGAGAGAGCAACGATCATATGAACCATAAAAACTAAAAAAAAAAATCTCTTACTTTTATTTTTAATCAAAGATTATATTAACACTAAAAATTTAAAAAAAAGTCCCTTTCTTTATATTTTTGTAGTAAAACCATAAATTCCACGTGTTCTCATGTGAACCCTATTTCACGGAAAGCAAAGCCCATAATATTACGGAACCCCTTATCGTCGTCTAAAGAGAAGTTGATTGACTCTCATCTTCTCGTCACTCTCTCTAGCATGGTGGTGTGGAGCCCAGTGCTGAACCTCTGCTTTGCTGTCTTCAACCTCTCCCTCGTTGCTGTTTTATGGGCCTGTGTGCGTTGAGAAGAGAGAAAAGAAAAGGCGAGATTTTCTCTTGGTCGAATCCTTCACAACACTTCTACCTTTTAAATGCATCCATGCACCCAATACTAGCTCAGATTGAGCGAGGACCAAATTAACTATAATCCCACTTCTATTCTTTCCTCCTTTATATCCATGGATCCGCAGATCTAATGATTTCATTCACGCTTGACTTTCTCCTTCTTTCCATTTCATTTTCTTCTTCAGCCGGGGTATTCGATATCTCACCATCTAATATCTATAGTCAATTTGTCTAGTCTTGGTATGATCTCTCTCCATAATTTTTACTTCCTGCTCGACCAAAGTAGTAATTGGCGTCAATTATTGGCTCTTGTTGAGATTAGGGTGACTTGGGGATTCTGCTCTTCAATGTGAATGTGAATGTGAATACTCATGTTTAAAAAGCTAACAGAGTTTCATCCAAAAGAAAAAAAAAGCCGACTCTGAGAACAAGCGGGTTTGACCTTTTCTTTTGCGATTGTTGTTTTTTACTTAATTAATTTTTGCTGTGTTGATTGCTTCGTCCTTAGGGTTTGCTTCATGCTCAAAATTTTTGTTCTAACACGAAAGAGGTTGAGTATTTATGGGTTCAGGGAAGCTGTTACCTGCTCCTGAGTGTGATTTGTTGCGTTAAATCCTAATTAGCCCTTGTTAAGGGCTTTTCTGCTTTATGACTGGGTATGTGAATCTTAGTTGACTTTTTCCCCTTAATTCATTGTTGACAGTGAACCGATCTTGTGGTGAGTAGTTCAGGACTTTTGTAATCGAAACTGATAATTCTTGCGGTGAGGAAGTTTTGGGAACGTTGATAGATGAGGAAATTCTGGACGGCTGTTTGGTGAGATGAGGGATGTTATCACAGTTAATGAACCTTCTACAGGCCTGCTTGTGGCCACGTTCCGATCAAAATGCACGTACATGTTCAGATGCTGGAGGTCGACAAGATGGATTGTTGTGGTACAGAGACTCGGGGCAGCACTTGAGCGGTGACTTTTCAATGGCCGTGGTCCAAGCCAATAACTTGCTGGAGGATCAGAGCCAGATTGAATCGGGCAGTTTGAGCACCAGTGAATCTGGTCCTTATGGTACCTTTGTTGGTGTTTATGATGGACATGGAGGCCCTGAGACATCACGGTTTGTTAATGATAACCTCTTTCACCATCTTAAGAGTAAGTGACATCTAGAGGACTGAATTCGTAAAGCTTCTACTTTTGTTATGGTCTACAATTGTCACTTTACTGTATTTCCTGCTGCCTTCCTTTTCAAATCTTTTCGTTGCTATAATCTGTTATTGCTTTTGACTGGACATGGTACATAGAGAGGATACCGTCTGATAAATATGATATGTCCAGGGGAAGAGAAGCAATCGTCTAGTCCATTTCTGTGTTTTAATCTAGATCTTGTTGAGTTACAATGTTTCTAGAACAGAAGTTGTCTATTCTGCTGCTTGAGACAAAAGCTTTGTTGCTTCAGCGGAACCAAGTTGTTGTCTATTTTGAGCCTTTTTAATGGAACAGAAAATTATGTTTTCTGTGCTTGTTTTGATTTCTGTTTAGCAGTTGACCAGTGAAACCACCAAAGTGGTGTCAATAAGTGATCAATTGTTTTTTCCTTTTCATTACTTAATTTGTTTTTCTGAACCAGTCTAACCAATAAAGCATGGGTGAGGATCTTGTTTCTGGGTGGTGGCAGTGAGTATTTTTCACTGTAGTTTATTTTATGTTTCCATCATTCTATCACTTATAAAATTAAGTAAACCTGAAAGTATGAAAAGCGAGTGGTGTGCACTGACTTGATGCTGTGGGAATGGTGTATCATACTTGAGGAGTTTATGTAGCAGTAGTTTGTGGATTCGGCTTATGGTGACTGTTCTTCCATATGTTTGTTGATAAAAAATCATCTTGCTCTACTTTTAATTGCAGGGTTTGCTGCGGAGCAGCAATCAATGTCAGTTGATGTAATTCGCAAGGCACTTCAAGCTACAGAAGAGGGATTTATGTCTCTTGTTGCCAGACAGTGGCCAATGAAACCACAAATCGCAGCTGTTGGGTCATGCTGTCTAGTTGGTGTTATTTGTAATGGAACCCTTTATGTAGCTAATCTTGGTGATTCAAGAGCTGTTTTGGGAAGAGTGGTCAAGGCAACTGGGGACGTACTAGCTTTGCAACTGTCAACGGAGCACAATGTGGGGATAGAGTCTGTAAGACAGGAGCTGCATTCTTTGCACCCTGATGACAAACAGATTGTTGTTTTGAAGCATAATGTATGGCGTGTGAAGGGCCTTATACAAGTAAGTCATTTGTAGCTCATAATAATAGTTTTCTTGTGTCTAGAGCTAATCAAGTACCTGCTTTTGCTGCATGATGTACAATTGTACATTTAGATACACATTAGAGTGGCAGCTCAAGACTACATTCTTGAAGTTATGTGAGCAGAAATACTAGTATTACCTGACCTAATGTAATTTTTTTAATTGAAATTAATACTAATATATATGTCTTCAGGGCCTTTTGTTTTCTGGTTCCCAAAGCCATATATTAGCACATTGATAAAATATAAAATATAAAATATAATATTAGAAAAATAAGTTAAAATGCATTTGGGAGAGTGGGGATTTAAAATAATTTCCCACTAATTCCTCTCATTCTTCTTAACGGAAAAAAGTAATACGATTTAACCTGCTGCCTAGTAAAGTATATTTGGAAAAGAACTTGATTTATGTAAGTTAAACCCCTATATTGAGATGCTTTAGATGGTGTTATTTGAAATTTTGTTATTAATTCTTTTGCGTCTTTCATTCATTTTGTTTTTTTCCCCTGGACTTAAATCATGTCCAATCCTTGCCATGGTCCTTACAGATGATCTAAAGTCTTTAAACTTTGCAGGTTTCAAGATCTATTGGTGACGTTTATTTGAAAAAGGCCGAGTTCAATAGAGAACCTCTATATGCTAAGTTTCGACTTCGGGAGCCATTCAAGAGGCCAATACTGAGTTCAGAACCATCAATATCAGTGACCCAATTGCAGCCACATGATCAATTTATTATATTTGCATCTGATGGGCTCTGGGAGCACCTTAGCAATCAAGATGCAGTTGATATAGTTAAAAATAATCCTCATAGGGTAAGAATCACATTTCAATCTGCGCCAGATTTAATAGTTGAATCATGGTCATGCGATGCTGCAGACCTGACTAGGTTCCCCGCCCCCAAAATGGTTGGTGTTGATTGTTCCGTTATCGTGATCTGTTGCATGTTTCACAACTTGTATTTTGCCTATGGGGAGAATTTGTGGGGGAGATTATTTTAGCATAAACCATCGATGTTGCAAGTTAGAGCACATTCAATGAGATGAGGGCAAATGCATATTCATCATGAAGTTGCCTGTCTTTAGGGAAGGAAATTGAATGGTCGTTCCCTTTACTTGTCCGGAAATATTTTTGGTGTGCCCACCTATACATTGTTTGAGCATGTTACATTTGCAACGGATAGAAGCTGTCAAAGTTGTTAATCTGCCTCAAGTGGAAACAGAATTTTATTAAGTAGTGGATTCGTACCCACCATGTATTCCATTAAGCAAATACTTAGACACTGTCTCTGAATGCAGAGACGGATTCTGGATGACAAATGCCATAGTGAAGGGGAGTTCATTTTGGCAGATACAGAGGGAAATCTCTTGAGATCTAATGGTCTTGCCATATTTAGGCTCGAAAGTTTTATTCTTTGATTCTACCTGAAAAAGTTGTATCCAATGATCTTCATGAAGAAATCCTATTGAGTTATTGTTATTGTCATTTGACATCATACATTACTGATATGCTGATATTAATTGATTTCTAATCCGATTGACAGTCCTTATATGTATATTTTTGAAACTTGATATGAGCTGCTGATGCATGGCAGGCAGAAAACATGGCACAAAATGGATTAATGCTTAATCTGCTATCTCTCTTTCTGCTATCCTCTTTCAGGGAAGTGCGAGGAGGCTGGTGAAAGCTGCCCTTCAAGAAGCAGCAAAGAAGAGAGAAATGAGATATTCAGACCTAAAGAAGATTGATCGTGGGGTTCGTCGACATTTCCATGATGATATAACTGTGATTGTTGTGTTCCTGGATTCGAATATCCTGAGTAAGGCAAGCTTTGTGAGGTTCAATAGTATATCTGTTAGAGGTGGTGGCATCAACTTGCCTCCTAACACACTGGCACCTTGTATGACACCAGCAGAGACTGGTGGTACCTGATTTAAGTTGTATCATACCTTTCTATGTTGTATCATTCTCTTGTGTGAATACCAGGCGTCTTCAAATAGCAATGAGAGAGTCCGGTCAAAAAAAAAAAAAAAAGCAATGAGAGAGGAGCAGAACTTTAATTCTTTAAAGCTTGGTTTGGATAGGGAGAAAAATGGGAGGAAAAAAAGGAGAAGAGAATACTACGAGAAAAACTTTCAAAAATAGTATAAAAATTTACTATTTTTGAAAATTTTCCTCTTCATATTTTTTTTTAAAATAATCCAAACCAGTAGTAAATGCGAAATCGTAACTTACTAGAATAGCACTCCTCCGGGAGTAATACTTATGTTACCCCTTCTTCCAACATACTAAAAGAACAATGGGGATCTTCCCATGACCATGATATAAGTTGTGTTTGTGCCAAGCTTATTCTCTTCACGATTTCCTTTTCTTTGAGCTATTGTCTGTTTTGCGGGAAACAGCTCGAGAATTATTTTTTTAATGCCCTTCTTCAAGTAAGAGGAAGGAGAGTATAGTATGTTTCAAAAATATATTTGGTATGGTTATAAAATAGATGTAACCCTGAAATTACTTTTATTTGATTGGTGTATATAGTAATATGCAAATATCATAATATTACTATAAAAATTTAACAAGTTCTAGATATTAGTCTGGTTTCGCGCTTATGGCTCACACTGGTGATGCAAAGCCACGAGAAACTGATTTAATTGTCGAAACAAAGTAAAAAACGAAATATATGTTTGTTTGAAATCATAATTTTGGTAGTAAAATACACTCTAAAGCTAGCATGATTTACGCCAATTTAAAAGGTATTTTAATTTTGTATTAAATGGATATGGAAAATATTTTACTAACTAAAATAGTATAAGCTAAATAAATTTAGACGTTCTCCTAGACCTGATAAATTAAGGATTTTTTTTATAATGACAAAATTGTCTATTCTTGATTATTACAAACAATTATTTTAGTTTCCCATAAACAAATAATTATTTTATTGTGAGAAGTATGAACGTCTCTTTACAAATTAAGGAAATTAAAACTTAAAATGTTTTTCCAAATTAGTAACTAGTGATATGTATACAAATATTATTTAATGATTGAAAAACTGAGATGAATAAGCTCGGACAACCAAATGCTATGCTAAATCCTAAATGTGCCTCAGCCCTCAAGCACCATAACCACGGTTGT
>NW_021632944.1:0-112874 GCF_004799145.2 Neltuma alba
AAAAAAAAAAATGGGAAAAATGAGGGACAGGTGTCCCGAAATCACCTCTTCTTCTTTTTTTTATTATAAAATATAAATATTACTAAGATTAAAAGAATAATTTATAATACAGAGTTAGTAAGAGAACACGAATGTAAATTAGAAAGAAGAACTAAAGGAAGTAGATTATATATAATACATCACCTATTCTTTTTTAAATTCGCAAATTCTTGTCTCTTTTTTCTTGTTTTTGTTTTCTACATCATTTCCCTCTTTTCTGACTTTCTCTCCACCAATATGGATGGAAGAGAAGGATAGAAACATAAGATAGAATCAATCATTATGAAAACCACAAAAGACATGGATGATTTCAAAGAGAAGGAGGAAGGGTGATGGATTGCGATGCCTTGACCAAATATGAGCTTTTGTGTGTTCAGATAGAAGCTTGGTACGATTATCTTCTTTTCTTCCCCTTTATTGTTCGCTTTGGTTTGATGTATTTCCTTTATCTCTGGATTCAACTTTAGCTTATGCAACATCTGGATTTGGCATTTTTTGTGTTTGAAGAACGAGCCCTATGCAACCTGATCCGAAGTGACTCAACGGCCCCGAATGATAAACACCACTTTAAATTTTTCTGTCAGTTTATTGCAATACCCTGAATACCCAACTAAAGTAACATTCAACTGTTTGATAGTTCACGCTGTTCCTGACATTACTCTTTCACTAGCTTGATCATGCACGCATCACACAGAAGCATGAATTAGTCTTGTATATGAGGATATCGTTGTTCAGATGTATTCCTGCTCTTCATGTTGTTCCTGCATATAAAGTTTCGGGGATCATATATTTGACCTTTCATTATGTTTTCAATGTGTAGCTGACGTAATACACTAGCTGCAGTAATTTACATGTTGCTTCTCATAATTCCTCTGTTTGTTTGAATTCCCTGGAGCCAACCATGGAAGTTCCTGCAAGTGTGTCAAGCATCATAGGCTTGTGTTGCTCTCTGCGTGAAGTATTTAGAAACAATTATAAACACTGGAAAACATCCAAGAGGAATATTCAGCAGCTGAATCTTGTAAGAAAGATGTTGAAGATGAACTAAATCACTTGTGGCATCTAAAAGGGCAGAGCCAACAAGGGAATGTAATTTATGGTTTGAGCGAGTTGATCAAGTAAAAGCAGATGTAAGTAGCCTCATGGATGAAAATGGTCAGTACAGATCAACTAAATGTTGCTGTTTCATTTGTTCAAGAATCAAGTTGGGGAAACTTATTGAGGAGAAGATCAGAGATATTCATGAACTTCTAGAGAATGTCCCACATTTAGAGGATTCAATTGCTATTCCTGTAAACAAGAGAGGTGGTGTTCTGTCTGTAACTCCAATGGTGGAATATGAAACACATAAACAAACTTGTATGAAGATTTAGAGATTCTTACATGATACGAATACCAGAAGAATTGGTGTTTGGGGGATGGGAGGAGAGGGTAAAACAACAATCATGTCAGAGATTCACAACTGCCTAGTGAAAGGAAATAGTCTATACAATTGCATTATTTGGGTAGTAGCATCAAACGATCTAAATAAGGTGCAACAAGATATAGCTGTGAAGTTAGGTTTGAACTTTAATGAAACTGATGACCAAAAAGCAAGAGCTTCAAAATTGTTAGAAACTTTTAATAGGAGGAAGACATTTGCACTGATTTTAGATGATGTTTGGGAACCATTCTCTATAGAAGAAGTTGGAATTCCTGTGCTAACAACAGAGAATGGTTGTAAATTAGTAATAATAACTCGAAGCCGTATAGTGTGCAGAGACATGGAAAGAGAAGAGGATGTTGAATTGAAACTTCTTTTAGAGGATGAAGCATGGAATCTCTTCAAGGACAAAGCTGGGGAACTTGTACTATCAGATCTGGATGTACAATCAATTGTAATGGAAGCGGTGAAACAGTGTTGTGGTTTGCCTCTAGCTATTGTTGCAGTTGGACGTGCATTAAGAAACACAACTGATATAATAGAGCGGGTGAATGCATTAGAAGAGTTCAAAAGGTCAAGTATTGATATATACAACGTTGACGAAGTATTGCGTTCTCGTTTGAAGTTGAGCTATTCGAAACTAAAGAATGATGCAAGGAGAACTTACTTTCTGTTTTGTGCTTTATACTCAAAAGGTCATCTAATTGAAGAGAATGAATTGATTAATTATTGGGTGTGGGAAGATTTACTGGGTGGTGTAAGCATGGTCGAGATGAAACGAAAGGGGCAAATGATTGTATGTGAGTTGATATCTGCTTGCTTGTGAGAATTAAAAATTGAGAATAGGGTGAGATGTGTGAAATTGCATGATTTGATTAGAGATATGGCCCTCACAATCATGAGTACAGAGCCTAGATGCATTGCAAAAGCTGGCGCGGGACAAGTAAAACCACCACCGCCTCAAGAATGGAAAGAAGATGTTCAATGGGTATCAATGATTGGAAATGATGTGAAATCTATAAACTTCAGTCCAAGGTGTCCTAGACTCACTTCTTTGCTACCTCAATATAATTCATTTGAGAAAAATATATCATATGACTTCTTTGACAGCATGCAAGCGCTAAAAGTTCTTGATCTCTCCTGTATTGGGATCAAAGTTCTGCCTGGGTCTCTTTCAAATTTGAAGAATATATGTGCCTTGATATTCAACCATTGTTGGAATCTTGTTGAAGTTCCATCTTTAGCAAGGCTCACTGAATCAGTATTTAGATTTTTCCTTTTCAAGACGTTTAACAGAACTTCCACAAGCGGTGGAACAATTAACCAATTTGAGACACCTGGATTTCTCCTTCACGTCTGTCCAAAACTTAAAAGCTGGAGTTATATCCAAATTTACTTTTCTGGAGGACTTTTTGATTTTGGGTTCGCATATGATTGGGATATCATCTAAGGATACAAAACCTTGTGCTTATCCAATTAGAGTTGAAGAAATCATATCCTGCCATGAGTTGTCTCTTGTGCACATGCAATTAAATAGCATTGCAACTTCTAAAAAATTGCTGAACATCTCAAGTTTTCTCAATTGAAGGAGTTCAAGCTTGCCGTTGGATTTCGCTATGCATATGACACTGTAGAATTATTTGAGAGAACTAGTTTTGCAATAGATATGTAAGAAGCAGAGAACCTTTCAGAAGCGGAGATTACTAAATTGATTCCAAGAAATGTTATGCAGTTGATAATTTGCAATTCTCAGGGTATGATCAAACGCTTGTCTTTGCACTTAGTGAATGCAATGCACTTGAAAACTTGCAATTTAGGAAGTTGTCCTGAGATGGAATGCATTTCGGAATCAGAGGAGAACAATTTTTCACAGTTGGAGAGAATGCATCTATATGCTTTGCCACATTTGCGGATGATTTGCGGGGAAGTTGTGAAACCAGGTACTCTAATGAACCTGAAGAGTATTCATGTGCAAGGATGTCCATCATTGAAATTTCTGTTCCCAACGCAGCTCATGCTCGAACTTCAGAGTCTTGAAGAAATTGCCATCGGTCTTTGCCCGGGAATGGAAGAAAGTATGGAAGGAGGGGAATACAAACACTCAGGACAGCGGCCATGCAGCCAAAGTGACCCTTCCAAAATTGCAAAGGTTGAAATTGAGTGATTTATGAGGATTGAAAGGCATGTACAATGGGGACATTCGATGTGATTCTCTACGCACCATTAAAGTTGTTCGCTGCAATGCTCTAAATAAATTCCCTCTTGGAATAGAGAAAGATCAGCAAATGTCACCATCAACTACTACACTTGAACAAATATCATGTGAAACAGAGAGGTGGGAATCACTGCAGTGGGA
The DNA here is from genome assembly GCF_004799145.2 of Neltuma alba. Lineage (NCBI taxonomy): Eukaryota > Viridiplantae > Streptophyta > Magnoliopsida > Fabales > Fabaceae > Neltuma > Neltuma alba. The sequence continues at coordinate 3,819 of NW_021632944.1, forward strand.
CCAACCCCAGGCTAAGCATCTCCTTCAACCATACTTTGTCATCCATCCCTGAAGCAGGTACGATTCAGAATGTATCTAAATTTTTTTTATTATAATTTTCAGACTTTTTTATCCACTGCATTTAGTTTGATTACATTGTTATTCAATTTCTCATAGAATTGTGGTATGGACACATGAACAGGAATAAGTTTGCTCCGAGCAGCATAATATGGCGTGAAGGCAATATTGAAATGGAGGAACGATCACTTGATTTGATTCAAGCTGTGTTGTTTTATTGTTAATGTTGAAGTTTGTATAATGTTTGATATTTGACGAAAAAACACTGTGTGCATCTCTTATATATTGTTGTATTGTTTCTTCTAAATTTATGATGAGGCGTGAATTTTAAAGTTATTTTCACATTTGTTTGTAAGACTTGCTGTTAACCGTATGCTTTAAGAACGATGATTTGGTGTGTTTGTCAAGTAAGATGTTTATAATCATTTATCATTTAGTTATCTAAATTAGTATAACTGCAAAGTGAGAAACAGAACATCACAGAGTACTCAAACAGTATTGACCTCTCATATTATTATGACTTATGAATGCTTTGGATTACAGTGCTTTCTTTCTCGTAATTTCTCAAATTTTCCTTCTCAGAACCATATTTTATTACTGAAGAGAAAGAACCTTTGAGCTTGCCAAAGCTTGCATACGTGCTCCCAGCTGACACATATTTAGGGAGCCGTTAGGAGAATTTTAAGCTAAACGTAAGGGAATGTTAAAAGAAATTTGTTTTCAACTTATTCTGATAGGCTAATCAAAATCACTTGTCAAAATAGAATGAAAATAGTTTTTTTTTTCTCGCAACAATTTCTTATCCATACCTTAAATTCGCAAAAAAAAAAAATCTCATATAGTTTAATTAAAATTACTTTTTTTTTGTTATAACAAAAAATTACTTCTTTTTGTTAACCTTAAATAAATATAGTTATTTATGCCTTTATTATAGTTATTATTTGTAATTGCTTATACAAATCTATTTTACACCTTTGAAGTGCTATTACTTCTTATAAAATTATCAAGTTAATATTTTTTAAAATACTCCTCCAGCCTTTAATATAAAACCTAATTGGAAAGTTAATATTGATTCTAAATATAAGACTTATTTCATATAATTATCAGCTTTTTCTCAATTAACCTTATCGGTGTTCTCTCAACAATGATCAAGTAGAAAGGGGAGGAAGGGAATTAAAAAGATGCTGAGGGTTTTTTTTAAAAAAATCATATTAATTAATTTAATTAACATTCTTAATCTATTCAAATTAGTTAATTAGGTTTTATATGAAGGATCAAATGTGATATTTCACTTCTACTAATTTTTAAGACGCCGAGGTTTCACTGATGTAAATTGATCTCCGTAGGCAATTTTTACCTTAGGACCACAGAGCATATCTCATGTATATCTCAATTTTTATTTCCAACTATCGTGCGAGGAGAGTTTAAATTAGTTTTTTGAAAATGACATCTCATGAGGATTGTAAATAACCCACTAGAGTGTTTAAAATATATTAACAGAATCTAGGAAAGAAAGAAAATTAGAGAGGAAAACAGAAGGAGAAACAAGTTTTGTTTTGTTTGGATAGGAGAGAAAATATGAGAAGAAGGAAAAGTTGTGGAGAAAATAAAATGGGCCTCATGTCTTATTTTCTTTTCAAATTTTCTCTCTACATATAGAGAGGTTTGGAAAAGAAAATAAGATTTTCATGACTGTCCTTCCTCTCTCTCCCTCTCCATATTTAGTTTTTTTATTATATTTAAAAATTTATTCACTTTTTATTTTTTATCTTACAACAATATTTTTATTAAATAATTTGGTTTTAAGTATAATAATCTGAAAATATATATAAACCCAATAACTTGATTTTAAATTATTTGATGATGTTAATTTTAGTATAATTTTTCTATTGCACTATTTAATTTAATATAATTTTAAATATGATATATTTTGATAAAGAACATTTTAGTCATTTAAACACTTGCTAATTTTCTTTCCTCTTTATTTCTTCTAATCTATCTAAGCAAAAAGGACGATAACATCTGCTATTCAGTTTTTCTTTTTCTTTATTTTCTCTCCTCCATTTTTTTGCTCCTAACTTTTCTTTTCGTCCAAACAAACATAAAGCCCAATTGGTAGAAAAAATTAGTTAGAATGAAAAGGTGTGGGCGGAATGAAAAATTTTTTAAATAACGATGTGTTTGTTAAAAATTGAAATAGAAAATGGGTTGATAAAAAATTTTATATTTGGTCAGATGAAAATGGATTAAAAAAAAACTGTGCACTTTTACTATGTCACCCTTAATGACAGAATATAATATTATTAAATGAAAATGTCTTTTAACCTTATAGAATAATAACATTATTAAAAAACAATACTTCAAAAAAATAATTGTATAAAAATATGTTATAATTTAAAAAAATATAAATATTCAATATAAATATAAAAATAACTATAAATATTAAGAAATTAAAAAATAATTAAATAGTAAAATACAAAAAAAAAACAGAAAAGTTTGCACAGGGAATAAAAATAAATTCACAAGGAAAAAAAGAAAGTATAACCAAAAAATTTATAAACCTAAATGGACATAAATAAAGTCAGTTAAAATGTGAATTTTTAGATGACATATATTTGTTAATTTAAATTTAAATAGGTCAAATGATTTATCATTCTTTAAAATTAATTTTTAATGCAACACGATCCATTTAAAAATTCTGTGTATTTTGAAATTTATTTTCAAGATAGTGAGTAAGAGTAAATTATTTAGATAGATATTATTGAAAAGCTTATTTTGTATATAGTTATATCAAATAAATTTCACTTTAGAAGTATTTATAGTTTGTGAAATACTATAACTATATTAATCAAAGGTCAAAGCTGAAATATTTAAGGAGAATTACAACAAGGTCCCAAGCAAGGAAAACAATTGAAAAACAAGTATCAGAGGTTGTTATTCTCACTATAGGACTTGTCATTATAAGCTGTTGAGGTTGTTATTGGGACTTTTTGGTAATTATTTTTTTGTGGGATTTGATTGTAATTCCCCCCTAATATTTATGACATTTATTCACAATTTTAATCATAGCCTTAGAAATATAAAGAATTTTTAATAGGTATTATTTTATTAGAAACTAGATTTATATAACTCTTTAACAATAAGTTATTTACCTAATTTAGATTTAGATTGATAAAGCCTTGTTCGATAAAAATTTAACAAGAGCAACCAAATTTGAATTTGATGTCAGAAATTTAAATTTTCTCACATCAAATTTAAATTTATTTAAAAATTTGAATTTGATGCAACAAATTCAATTATTTATTGCATCAAATTCAAATATATTCATTTTTTCTTCTCCCAGTTTAAAGTTTAGTCATTAGTTTATTAATGAAAAAAAGAATTTGTATTAAAAAAAATCCAATTTATGCACCATAAATTCTAACCTTTTGCACACAATTTAAATTTATCATGTTTCTGTTACACTCTATTTTTAACGTTTTGAAGAGAGCAATTTTTGATTACATATATCATTCTCCTCTAAATTCAAATTGAGCAAATAAGACCTATGAATCTAGTTTTTAATGCAATAAGATCCATTTGAAAATACTTTGTGATTTTAAAGTTATGATCAAAATAATGAGTAAGGGTCAGAAACATTTTTTTTTCTTACCAGATTTTGAATCAGATTTGAAAATTCATATCTAATTTACATGGAAGCATTTTTTATTAAGATAAATGTTGTTAAAAAGCTTATTCAGTGAATGTTGATGTTTTTTAGCCAATCCATATGTGTTGGTTGCGCGACTCAACAGTGACAAAGTAAAAAAAAAAAAATGGTAAAGATGAAGATTCAATTATATGTTGGGTATTTAGGCAACTTCATATTATGTTATTATCACCCAAAAAAAAAATTAATACGGCTTGAAAAATCTTTGAAACAATTTTGATCTAATATGATTACGTTCAGGGTGGGATGTTCAATGGAAGGAAGGGGGGAGAGGGAGAGTAAGAAGCACCTGAAAAGAGGGAGATGGCAATAGTATATATATTGAGGGGAAACCCTGTCTTCAAGATTTTTCCCATTCCCACTAAAATAGGTGGAAAGCACCTTCCCATATATAAAGGAAAACTCATTGCCCCCGGAAAATGGGTTTCTGGAAAATTTGCCAACCAAACGCACAGTGTCCGTAAAAAATCATGATTTTTCTTTTCCTTCTCCAAATTTTCAACATACCAAATGGCCTCTAAGTGCTGATTCATTCAAGATTACAAGCCAAACATGAGGAAAAATTTTGTCTTCAATTTATTCTGATAAACTAATCAAAATTGCTTATCAGAATAAACTAAAAATAAATTTTGCTCACATAATAGCCCTTATGATTTAGTTCTTAATATTTAACTCCATTAATTTTTTGAAGAGTGAAATATTCTTCTTCTTTTTTAATTAGCAGACACCACATTACTGGACAAGAGTGAAATGCTCTAACACCTCTCATTTTTATCTTAATTACACAAAATTTTCCTCTCTTTTGAAAACTCATATAAACTATCTTTAAAATCAATATATATATATATATATATATATATCACATAAGCATCCTTATATATCTTTAATTAGAATTGGAATGTCAATTTTAACTCTTAAACTTCTGTTTGACCAAAATACCCCTTTTAGCATAAGAATTATTTAAAAATTCATATTTTGCCCAGAAATAAATTTTATACAACCAAAATAGTTCTGATACATATATTTAAAACTTTCTAATATGTTATAAAATTTATTAATTCTGATTATATTATAGAAATTTATAGTTTTAGTTGGTTTCTTTCAAAGGGATAAAAAATATTGGAAATTTTAGGTGCTCTCTGTTAATTTCATAATAATGTAAATACTAATAGAAAAAATTGCAAAAAGAAAAGAAAATGAAAAAACTCTTATTTCGCTCCTCAATTTAAATAAAAATGTCATGAAATATTTTAAAAAAATATTTTCCTGAGCTCGCAAAATTTGTCACAATTTACAAAGATTGTAAATGTTTGGAATCTATCACTGATTACCAAGAACCTATACCCCACTGAGCTTCGATTCATCAGCAAAGTCTACCACGAAGATGAGAACGAAGGAACGAGCATCTGAACCTGATCTCACCAAATCGGACAAGAAAGGAAAAGACGCGGTGCAGAGAATTTGGAGTTCCATTTTAATCCTTGAGTTCATATTTGGATAACTTTTTCCCTTCGTCTTTCATTTTTTTGTTTTTTGTTTAGCTGGAATCGTAGTGTGAAATATCTCAAGAAATTCGAATCGCGGCGATAAATTTACAGTGATCTTAAAAGAATCATGACTGTGCTCCAACATATAAGAGATAGGGCTCTGCAGGATGATCAGAAAAAAGAGACAGTAAAATATTATGGGAAAATTAGTAAATAAAATTTTGATTTTAATATAACTTTTAATTTACAAATATATTTTTAGAAGCTTTTTAAAATATTTGTAATAGAATTAACGGTTTGGATTGAACTGCATGTTTTGAAAACAGAGGAAAATTTTATGTAATTAAGGTAAAAAAAAATGTAATCTGAATATTTTACTTTTTGCTTTTTCAATTATACTACTATTGGGTTAAAAAAATATAAAATACTAGATACAATGAAAATTAGTTTAAAATACTGGGTAATTGTGTGTTTGCCAAGTAAGATGTGTGTAATCATTTATCATTTATTTACCTAAATTAGTCTAATTTCATAGTGAGAAACAGAAGATCGCAGAGTATTCAAACAACATTGACCTGTTATATTATGACTTATGAATGCTTTGGATTATAATTCTTTCTTGCTTGTAATTTCACAATTTTTCCTTCTGATCAGAACCATCTTTTATTACTGAAGCGAAAGAATCTTTGAGCTTGCCAAAACTTGCATGCGTGCCAGCTGACGCATATTTATGGAGCTGTTAGGAGAATTTTAAGCTAAACTTAAGGGAATGTTAAAAGAAAATTTGTTCTCAACTTATTCTGATAAGCTAATCAAAATCACTTGGCAAAATAAAATCAAAATAGTTTTTTTCAACAATTTCTTATGCTTACCTTAAATTCTCTAAAAAAAATTTCTTATATAGTTTAATCAAAATTACTTTTTTTTCTCAACCTTAAATAAATATAGTTATTTATGCCTTCATTATAGTTATTATTTGTAATTGCTTATACAAATCTATTTTACACCTTTGAAACGCTACTACTTCTTATAAAATTATCAAGTTAATATTTTTTTTTTTTAATACTCCTCCATCCTTAATATATGACCTAATTAGAAAGTTAATATTTGTACTAAATATAATATCTATTTCATACAATTATCAACTTTTGTCTAATTAACCTTATTGATGTTCGCTCAACAATAATCAAGTAAAAGAGGAAGGAAAGAAATTAAAAAGATACTTAGGGTATTTAAAAAAATCATATTAATTAATTCAACTAATATTTTTAATCTATTTAAATTAGCTAATTAGGTTTTATATTAAAGATAAGAAGAATATTTACCTTCTATTAATTTTTAACGCGCCCAGCTTTCACTGATGTAAACTGATGTCCATTGTCAATTTTTATCTTACGACCAAGGAGCATATCTCATGTATATCTCAATTTTTATTCGCAACTAGCGTGTGAGGAGTGTTTGAATTACTTTTTTGAAATAATTTTCCTGAATCTAAAATAAATATATATAAAAAATTTTGTTTTGATTTACTTAAAAATACTTTTTTTTAAATGCTCATGAGGATTTCAAACACCCCCACTAGGAGTATTACCTTTCAATTAAAAAATGATTTCTCAGCCGAGCTCGCGTACGTTCTACGCAGAAATAGAAAAGAACAGAATCTAGGACTCCAAGCTCCAAAATTAGCACCTACGAACATGCACATGACACTACAAAATTTGTTTAGGCATAAAAATACACACATGGCAAAAAACAAAAAAGTATAATAATACGCATAAACTTTTTCAAATAAAATAAAGATGTCACCACCAATAACTGAACCTAATGCCATTACTTTTGAAACGTGGGGTCCACACTAATTTTCAATTTCAAAAAAATAATTTAATTTAAATTAATGGTCATGACATTTTTTTCTTTTTTTAAAAAATTATGTGTATTTTTATACTCAAATAAAATTTGTGATGTTAAATACACATTTACGAATAGGGTATTTTATGAGTAGACTTGTAACTCAATTCTAAAATTAAACAAGTGTTCGGTTTCACATACCTTAAATAATTTTATACGCATGAGATAAATATATCATAGCAGTTTAATGTTCTAAAACACTAATAAATTTTGGAAGTGGTTCCAAAGTATGTAAATTGGTTTGATGAAGCATCACCAATGCTCAGGGTGTGTTTGAATTGGTATTGGGCAAAACTAACTTCTAGTTTCACTAACTTTTGTAATTGAAATCAAAGTAAAAGTCAGTTAGTGTAACATCATCAGGAGAGCGTTTTGAATGCAAATGGTGACGAGTGAGAGCATGGAGGGTACGAAAGGCGACGGTGGTGAACGGAGGAAAGGAGGTCAGCGGGAACCGAGTGCATAGATGGATGGTGTTTTCTGAAGCAAGGGAGGGATGGAAAAGCCAAGGGGTTTGGGATGAGGTCTGCATGTAGGTAGTGGCATGCAACCCAGCCTTTCATACAAGGACAAGCTGTTGAGTTGGGGGGAATTTGGCTTTCTGGAAATGAATTTATCCACCATGGAGGCTTTGAACGGATGGAGGGACTATTTTGCGAAACATAGTGGGAAAGTGATAGAGAATGGAGAGGGGGAATGATGGAACAAGACACAGGCGATGGAGAGGGGCCAGAGGAACAGGAGGAATCATGGATTGTGATTGGGAAGTTCCCCAAACTGAAGGTTACCGTGGAGGAGTATGCGGCTTGGTGCAAATCATATATGAACTCACTGATCGTTAAACTACTAAGAAAGTCCTTGAGTGCTAGATTCATGATACAAAGGATAGAGAGAATGTGGGGAATAAGAAACCCGATTAAAGTAACACCACTTAGCAATGACTACTATAGAGTCTCCTTCTCTACAGTGACAGATCGTGACTTTGCTTTGCATGAGGGCCTATGGATGATCGCCGATCACTATGTTATGGTACAACATTGGCGCCCCAATTTTAATCCTTGGAAGGCAGACTTGCAAAAGAAGATAGCGGCTTGGATTCAGATTCTCGACCTACCGGTAGAATTGTATATGGTTGAGTCATTATGAAGAATAGGGAACCTTGTTGGTAAACCACTTAAGATTGACAGAACTACATCTTTTTTTGATAAAGGAGGCTTTGCGAGAATCTGTGTGGAGCTCGACCTACAAAAGCCTCTTCTTTCGGCTTTTGACCACTCTGGGGAGAATCATGCCATCAAGTACGAGGGATTGCATTTGGTTTGCTTTAACTACGGGACGTATGGCCACCACACAAGCCAATGCCACTTGAAATCACCAATAGAGCCATTTATGAAGTAGCAGTAGGAAACACCAATGAACCCAATGCTGAAGCCTTTGTCTAGTGAAGGAGCGACGCAGGAGCCGGAGAAGGTTACCCAATCAAGAAATAGTGAATCACGGCGAGGAATCTTCGGCCCCCATATGATTGTGCAGTGGGATTTTAGGAAAAAGTCAACAACCACTGATTTAAAGGGATCATCAAAATTAACGGAGGCTATAAATGTGGGAAAGTCTCTTGGAATCTCAAAACAAAGTGATTAGCTACGTGTTGTGGAGGAATCTCCTAGGTCGATAGAGTTGAAAGATAGATAGACCGGATCTTTAAGGGCAGTGAGAAGGAGCTTCGAAAAGGAGGCAACCAACAAATCAGATATGGAGTGGACCCCAGTGGTAACTAGAAAAAGTGTAGGCCATAAAAGAAAGCCACGTGGAAAGGAGAACATTCACCGCATTAAAATTTTAGCCAAGGGTCAGAAGGAGGGAGAAGCTGGGCCTAGCGTTGTGGGTTCAAACAACGTAGTCTCACCAAACCCATTTGGCTCACTAATAACTAGGCCGGAGGTTGAAATTGAACCCATCACGAATAGCAGCGCAAGTGGACACAATGACCATGACTTAACTGAAACCCAGCATGGACAAGCAGGAATAGGTGAGTTGCTAAGCTTGGGACTGCTGACACCAGAACTGAGAAGGCCCAGGGAGTGTGACGGGGCCATATTAGATGAACAAACAAAGGAAGGTATGCTGATGGATAAGGTGAGGGACTCCACATCAAATAAGAAATGGTTATCTCATGAATTGTTTATTCTAGAATATCCGAGGGTTTGGCTCACGCACCTTTCCCTCTCTCATACAGGACTTGGCTTCTCACCATGGCCTAGATTTTATGGCGCTGTTCGACACTCATTGTGGAGCAAGGAAAGCTCAGCAAATTGCCAGCAGCTTTGATTTCAGAACATTGAGATAGTTGATGCTGATGGTTTTAAAGGAGGAATATGGTGCTACTGGTTTGAAAAATTTAAAACTGTAGAGGTAGTAGAAACTAATCAACAGTTCATACACCTAAGACTAGAGAACCATGAACGACAAAAGTGGGAAATGACATGTGCATATGCAAGCCTGGTGCTGAGTAGAAGGAAGGTCCTCTGGCACAAACTTCGTATGGTCAAGAGGAACATGGTGGAGCCTTGGTGTGTGGGGGGAGACTTCAACGCACCCTTCTCTCTTCAGAACGTATCTCGGCAAGCTCTAACAAAGACCCAGATAAAGATTTTTATAATTTTGTGGTTGAAGAAGAACTGAATGATATGGGATTCGTAGGGCCAAAGTTCACATGAAGGAGAACTGGAGTGGAAAGCCACATTGATCGTGTGATTGACTGACATCCTTTCTGAATGCAGTTGCCACACACCTACCCTGGTACAAGTCAGACCACACCCCGCTCCTGCTACAGTTAAATGGCACTCATGAGACTAAACGTGTATAACAACCCTTCCATTTTCTGGCTCCTTGGGTACTACATGAAGAATTCAATGCTCTTGTGTAGAAGGAACAGTGTGCGTCTTTGCCGTGGAATGATATGATCCAATGTTTCACTGATGTGTGTATCAGATGGAATGCACAAGTATTTAGCAGTATCAATAGCAGGAAGAAGAAGCGCGTCTAGCAGCTTAAAGTAATCACACGGGCAGACACACAATGCGGGCTCACGAAGATGCTAGAAGAACTGTAGTACCAACTCTGAAGAGAGCTAGAAGATGTTTTAGCTCCAATAGTCTCTACTTTGGGCCCAAAAAGCAAGATGTGATTGGTATATTAATGGAAATAAAAACACTCGTTATTTCCATATCAAAACAAATGCAAGAAAGAAGAGAATCTTTGTAGGGGCCATCAAGGACACGTTAGGCGAGTGGGTCTATAATACAGAAAAGATAAAGGCCATTGCCAGTGAATTCTTTGCAACTCTATTTAAGGAGGAAGCTACGCATCGCACCCTATTACAATGTTCTTTCAGCTACGCCCCAATAGCAACCAGCAACCTCCTTCACCTACAGAGAGCTGTGTCAGATGTGGAAATTACAAAAGCGCTTTTTAGCATGGGAGCACTTAAGGCACTAAGGCCGGATGGCCTGAACGTTTTATTCTACCAAAATCAATAGCAGGTAGTAGGAAAATCAGTTTGTGATCTCATAAAATATTTATGGCAAAACCCGACCGAGATCCAGACAATTAACGCTACGTTCATATCACTCATACCAAAGGTAGAACACCCAGAGGTGCTTAGAGACGTAAGACTGATCAACCTCTGCAATGTTGTCCTTAAAACCATCACTAAAATCATTGCAAACAGAATTAAAGCAATACTCTCGAGCATAATAAGTTCGCAACAGTGCAGCTTTGTATCTGGACGCCACATCTCAGACAATACCGTGGTTGCACAAGAAGTGATTCACTCTATGCGAACCATGCAAGGGAAAAGAGGGTATATGGCTATCAAAATTGATTTGGAGAAAGCATACGATAGAATCAATTGGAATTTTCTTAAACAGTGCATTAAAGAGTTACAGATATCCGAGACGCTAGCAGAAATTATTTACCAATTTGTGGCAATTGCGTCAATTAAAAATTTTGTGGAACGGGGAGGTTGCCGGTGAGATACTCCCAACCAAAGGGGTTCGTAAAGGGACCCCCTCTCCCCCTATCTGTTTGTAGTATGCATGGAGAGATTGGCCCATCTAATCCAGGAGCGCGTTGCCTCCAAGTCATGGCTGCTAATCAAACTCTGCAAGTCAGGTCCTCCTATCTCCCATCTCCTTTTTGCGGATGATATCATCCTCTTTGGAGAGGCCTCTATAAGGCAAGTAGAGGAAATCAAGCAGTAACCGGGCGTGTTCTGTGAGAGCTCTGGCATGAAGGTGAATGCCCGTAAGACTCGGGTGTACTTCTTTGAAAATGTAAATCACATGCATAAGTCTGAGCTGGGTACTGTCTTGGGGTTCCAAGCCACAACAAACCTCGGTAAGTATTTAGGTGTCCCAATTCTGCACTCGAGTTACCAAAGATAGTTTTCAAGATGTGGTGGATAAGGTAAAGAGAAGGTTGACTAGTTGGTAGGCCAACAACCTATTGCTGGTGGGACGTACAACCCTAGTTACAGCAGTGACGACAACCATTCCTGGGTACACAATGCAGACAGCCTCTCTACTGATGGGTACCTGTAAGTCAATTGAAAAATGTAATCGTGCATTTGTATGGGGATCCACTGTTGAGAAACAGAAAGCTCATATGGTAAAATGGGAGACCATTTGTCAACCAAAAAAGATGAGGGGCCTCGGCATAAGACATATGCGAAGTTAGAACCAAGCTTTTATGGCTAAGCTCAGATGGAACATGATGCTCAAGAAAGATGACCTATGGGTGAAGGTGATTCGAAGCAAGTATAAATGCGGCAATGACGTGATTCCAATCATTGATTCAGCTCGACAAGGCTCAAACGTCTGGCAGGGAATTAAGAACTCCTGGAAACAAGTCAAGGATGGCTGTATTCTGGACCCTACTAACCTCTCGGTTAAGTGGAAATATAAGAAGAGTGGGATGTTCTTAGTCAATAGTGCATACAACGCTATTAGTAATGTAACGTGGGAAATCGACCCTACATGGCAAAGGATCTAGAAACTAGACACCATGCAACGCTACAAAATGTTTATGTGGTTGGCGTACCATAACCGGCTTCTAACTAATGAAGAGAGGGCCAGACGACACATGATGACGGACAAACTTTGCACTTGGTGTAAACAGAGTGTCAAGACTACCATCCATGTGCTCCAAGATTGTGAAGACACCGTGAAGCTTTGGAGGGGCTTAGTCGAACCATCGTGGCGCTGTAGTTTCTTCCAGACAAACCTAGATGAATGGACACAGTGGAATGTCAAGAACCAAAACGTGTCAAACCATAAGGATTGGAGTAGTCTCTTCTCTGCAATCTGTTGGCTTCTGTGGAAGAGACACAACAATAGAGTTTTTCAGAATAAACTGATAACAAACAACACCCTACTCGTACAAGCCAATGCCATGGTGACAACACTCATGCAGGCACGTTTTCGCCTGAAGGGAAGCAATTCCAATGGGCAGCTAGTGACTGACAGACATGAGAAATGGGAGTGCTTGAGCGCTGGCTGGGTGAAGCTCAATACTAATGGAGCTTATTCAAGGAGAAGTGGTATTGGGTACGGTGGAGTGATACGGAATGAAGAGCAGATTTCGTAATGGGTTTCATGCACCATGGTGAGCAGGGAGACAACTTAAATGCGGAGTTATGGGCTGCTCTCCTCGGGTTAAAAGCTCTTGGAATTTGCGGTATTGATAGGTGATCCTCGAAATTGATGCTCATGAGGTTGTGGATTTGCTCCAGAGTCACGATACCCAAACCCATGAAGACACGATGCTGATATCTAAAATTAAGAATCTCATCACAAGAGATTGGATCATCCAAGTTCAGCACGTGACTCGCAATGTGAATAAGGCAGCTAATTCTTTAGCGAAACTGGCTTTAAGTAGCTCTATGGGTTATTTCCTGATGACTACTCTAACCGAGGAGCTGAAGGCTATACTTATGCAGGATTCTCCTAGGTTAGTAGATTATGGGTAGTGCGTTTTAGAGGTTTTCTCCTTCTTGTATTAAAAAAAAAAAAGTCAGTTGTCTAATACGATTTATGTTTGGATAGGTGCTTCTAAAAAATCAGTTGAAAAAGTTAAAAATTGTTTGGATGATTAAACAGAAAAAATAAGTTCAGTTGTAAAATAACTAAAAAGGACATAGACTTTATGAATAGTAGTATTTGATATTTTATATTTTTAATATAATAATAGTTAAAAAAATACCTAAAATTATTATGATAAAATAAAAATATTTTATTTGTGAGATTATAAAATAAAAATATTTGTCACCTAAAAAAATTTGAAAACACCTTATAAATAAATAATTAAATATATATAATGGACAAACATGAATATAAATTAAAATTTATTTGGTTTGAATAAAAGCTCATTATGCTAATGAAAGAGATGAGGCAGAGAAAAAAATGTGAGGGTAAATTGGGTTGGTATATTTTAATGCTCATTTTTAATGATCACCGTTTGAAATTGCAGTTTGAAATAAAAAAAGTCAGATTTTTTTTCTGTTGAGTCCAACTGAGGTTGAAGGCTAGAATTTAGTTGGGTTTTTAAACCATCCAAAGGGGTGTTTGGAAACACCCAAAAGTCCTTCTTAGAAGCACTTTTTCACAAAACGAGGCAAACTCCTCCACATATTTACTTCATACATCGTAAAAATACTTTTAAAAATATGATTTTGATTTCATTCAAACACCTCCCAAATAACCATTTGATCCTAAACAAGCTATAAACCTCAATTTTACAAATTCCAAGATACTTTTACTGTTTTTAACAGCAATCCAGACATGCCCTCAGTAGTTACATAATTCATGACGTACAGGACTAGGAGCACAAAGCGGAGGAACGAGGGGGTGCACTAGGCCTGTCACATAGGGCCTGTTTGGTTTGAGGGGAGGGTAGGGGCGAGGGGTAGGACAGGGGAGGGGAGGTTTTATCCTCACTTTATTTAGTTTGATTAAAAAAGAAGGGAGGGGAGGATATTTAATGATTCCTTATTTGGTTCAAGGAGGGGAGGGGATGGATAATAATAATCAATTTACTATTTTACCTTTACATATTAGTTTATATTTTTTATTGTTATATTATATAAATTAATTTACATCTTAATTTAAATTATATAATTTAATTAAAAATTCAATCTTATCATGTTAATATGTGCATTAAAAAATTGGTACAGTAATTTTTTATTCTAATTAATATAATAGTTTATTTAAAATAATCAAATTAACAAATTTTATATGCTCTAAGAAAAAAGAAATTTTATTGTCTTTATGTTATCTTTTTTTCAGCTTTAAAATATATTTAATAAATAATATGTTTATAAAAAAATTAATTTTATAATATTATAATTTTTTATTTAAATAACTTTTTATTTTGAAATAATTTTTATAATATATTTTTAATTATAATCTTTATATTTTTATTTTTTACTTAGGATACTATATTTTTTATTTGAAATAAATATTATAATAATATATTTTATGGGTAGAAGTGAAATATTAAAAAAAAACCATAAAGGCATAATGGTTAAAAAATTTAGCTCCTTTTTAAAAACTCCCAATTTGAATGGGTGCTAAAATGGGAGGAGGGAGAGGAAGGAAGAGGAGGGGACATTTTTGGCTTCCCTCTCCTTTAAAATTTTTAACCAAATGAAGAGAGGAGCTCATTTTTCCTCCCTTTCTCTACCCTCCCCTCCACCAAAAAAATCCATAGAGCTGATAGAGAGTAGGGCTGACGAGAATTAATTTGTAGTTGGCGGTTATTTCTTGAATTTTAGTCCCTTTATCATAATATAAGGAGAATTTGAAAGTACAGCGAGAAACATTTGAATTTAAGAAAAGGTCGAAAGGATATTGTCCATTTAAACATATAAATAGGTCTAATTAATTAGTATATCCTAAGTCTGATCTTTAATATAAAAACTATTTAACTAATTTGAATAGAATATACTACCAAATATTAAGATGCACTACAAGTATATGGGTTACAAAAATAGAGAGTGACAAATCAAGGTTGATGTCACAGAGAACTCAATTAATTAGTAATTAGGCAATAAAAATCTTCTTTTCGTTTAAGTTGAGTAAATCAAAATTTCATGAAATCCAGAGTTACTATTTGCTCTTTAAATTTTATCCCCACTGAATTAATTATACTTCAACTCAATTCGTTAATCTAGAGTTTTAATAGTTAAAAATGCTTGTCGGTCCACTTTTAACTCTACTTCAATTAATTATGTAATCTTTCACACAATTATATAAGTTGCAATTTAATCCAATTTCATTCTAATTTAATTATGTCGAGTCTCTAGCTATATGTCTATCCTAGGTGCAAATTAGATTAAATCCAATTCTATATTACTTAATCCCATGGTCTATTTAAGATTCTCTTTGTCAAGTTTGATCTTAAATTCTCAAAACAAACTCAACGGTGGCCAAACATTAAGCAAGCTATAGTTAAAAACAAGATTAAATAAATTGAATTAAAAATAAGTATAACTAAACAGTAAAAATAATCTCTAAATCACAAACAAATTTATAGTACTCCAGGTTGCAAAACAAAATTAGCTACACATGACCTTGAGCAACTCCAATTCGGCAACAGTAATTCTGAAACAAAATGGCATAATGGAATGGAAACGGAATGTTAACAGTGGAATGAGAAATCTGAGTAATGGAATGGTGAAAGTGGAATGATTGTAAACTGAATAAGACCCTAAGTCTCCAGCAAAGCTCCAGCAGATGAACGGCGAACTCCTCTGGTCCAGCGAATCAGGAAGTCGCCCAGAACAGTGCCGGCTTCCTTTGTCTCGACCGCCGTTGCCTGAACACGTCCTCTCAAGGCTGTGGCTGTCGCCAATTTCCTGCTCAAAACCGGTCTCGGCGTCTATGATTCAAGAGAGGAAGATGATGAACAGTCCCCCCCAGTTTCGGCTGTCTCTCCACCCCCCGAACCAGAGCCAGCTGCTTCCTTGCTTGTCTCCGTCGTGCTCCAGCAAAAAGAACAATGTTCTCCCTTCTTTCGAACCAGACGGCGGCCTTCCCCTATTTTTCGAACGAGAACCAGCTGCTCCCCCCGTGCGGCTTCCCTTCCTCTGTCCAAGACCAGCATGAAATCTTCCTCCAGACGGTGCGTCTTGATCCGTCGAATGCCCCCAAAAACATTCATTCTCCAAACGGTGCCGTTTCTGGCACTGAAACGGAAGGGAAAATAAAGATAAAATAAATGGAGAAGAAAAACTAAAAGAAAATAAAAGAAAAAGAAAAAGGGAATAAAATAAAATTAAAACTGACTTAAGATAAAAATGACCGTAAGATTATCGATAACTACTTTTATTTATTTAAAACCAAGTTATTTACAAGAAAATTTCCCAAATAATGCTCACAATTAATTTATATTCAAAACTCTTTTCAATCATTCAAAATCCTATTGCTAATTCTCCAAAAATCACTCAAAATATTCTTTCAAGATATTCAAAATCATAAGTTATCAGTAGATTAAGAAAACTAGTTAAGTTAGTTATTTTTAATAAATAGATATTATTTTTTTTTCCAAATATCCTTACTAGAACTGGGATTATTATAAGGATTAGTTTGAAAAAAAATTTATAAATATGAAAGACAAAGTGATTGAAATATCATATTTAAGACCAAAATAAAAATCAAATAAACTCTTATATTAAGGATTGAAAATAGTATTATTAATGCTTGGATGGGTATTAATTATGGTGGGGAATATTAATTGGGTGATGTTAGCTGCCCCTGCAAGGGGCAAATAATTAATGAAAAAAATCACAAAAAATATATTAAAAACAGAAAAATATATTATCAACAGAAAGATTATAATAGGATATTATTGCTTCTTATGATAATTATCAATTGATAAGCAATTGACAACCATTTTTGTGAACAAGTCTTTATATGTAATTTTTAATTTCTAAGTTTTTTTTTTTTTTTTTGCGAATTTCTCAAAGTATAAAGACTTAGAGTGTTTTTTTCCCCTCATGGTAAACGTTAGAATTAGAAAAAAACGGTAAAAAAAAACTGCCGAAATAAAAAAAATTACAAATAAAAACTTATGATAATATTAGTATAGATTTCGATAATAATCTTTATAAATAAGTCTTTGTGTAATTCTTTTATTTCAACTGTTTTTTTTTGTTACCATTTTCTTTTAAAATTATGCAATATAGTAAAGGGAGAATTGTAATTAGGTCTCATCTAAGGAATTAAATAAAAAAGGTCTTTTGAAATCATGAAATTATTTTAAAGTCTCAAGAAACTTTTTTGCAATAAATTTTATTTGTTTAATTACTAAATTACCCTCTCTTTTTTTAAAGTTTGCATTGACAATTGAAAGAGCAGTAATTGACAATTTAGAGTGCAAGGATTGACAACTATCACGGCTGGTTTGACAACTCATGTGTTAATATGCTCGGAAAATGTGTTGTCAAATCAGCCGTGATAGTTGTCAATCTTTGCACCCTAAATTATCAACAACTACTCTTTCATTTGTCAATGTAAATTAAAAAAAATAATTTAATAATTAAACAAATAAAACTTATTAAAAAAAATTTCGATTTCAAAATAATTTCATGATTTTAAGATATTTTTTTTATATTTAATTCTCTTAAATAAAACTTAATTACTATTTTCCTGTAATAATAAAGGGAACGGGAATCAAAAGCACATGTGGGGTAGACTGTAGAGCGTAGAGGGACATGATAGCTGGCATCCCGAAATCGTATCACCGGGACCTTTTTCAGATGCACACGCTTCTTTTTCGTTTTCTACATAACTATTCTCTTTTCTGACACTCTCCTCTCTCCCTCAGTGTTAATGAAAGAGAAAGTAGAAACGTAACACAGAACCAAACATCTTGAAGAACCACGAAGGAGATCGAAGAGCTCGAAAGAGGTGAAGGAAGGGTGATGGGATGCGATGCCATGACCAGATATGAATTTTTGTGCTGAAATAGAAGCTTGGTACGATTATTTCCTCTTCTTCCCTTTTATATCTATCTTCTTTTCCGACGGATTCAACTTTAAGCTTATGCAACATCTGGATTTGTCCTCTTATTATTAGCTGTCCTCTTCCTCTCATGACTACATAATTTTCTTTCTTAAAGAGAATAGCCTCCACCAAAAGTAGTGAACTTGGCGGTGCCTTCAGGGTTGGAATACTTTGACACCAGCCTTGTATATGCCCTGATTTGACATTTTTTGTGTTTTTGAACCTGATTGATATATACCCTTTCAAATTTTTCTTTCAGTATTTTGCGATACTTTGAAGACTCGATCAAAATAACGTTTGAATATTTGACAGTTCCCGCTACACATCACCCAGAAGCATGAATAACTGTATTAATTGGGAAAGATTGCATGAAATGTATGCCTCACTAAAATCAGCATTTTGTTTCTATTTTGGTTTTTGTTTATAATTTTCTATTTGGAAAACCATTGTTCAAATATATTCCTGCTCTTGATGCTCTTCCACGTATAGGCATGGCGATAGTGGCTGAAAATCTTACCAGAGATCTACAATCTGGTTTGGTTGGGGCTAGATATAGTCTGATCTATTTTAAGATAAGCTTTTAAATTTAAAGCCTGGCCGGATTAATTTTTTAAAATTTTTTTATTAATATATATTAAAATATATAGACTTCTGATTATATCAAGCGCATATAGGTTTTAGCAAGCTTAAAGCATATTTACGACCTTTAAGCTTTGAAAAATAAAGTCTTTTTAGATGCCTATGTTGTAAATAGGCTTTTGAAAAAGCTTCAGACCTGCCGGACTTTTCAAAGGCTTAGCACTAAGTCTTTAAAAAAGAAAAAGTTTCATGTTAGCTCAGGCCTAAACCTTTAAAAAAGAAAAAGCTTTTATAAAGGCTCAGCCCATGCTCAAGCTTTAAACTCTAATTACAGGCTTAGGCTTAGTTGACCAAAATCCACTCCTAATTAGAGATCTTATTTGACCTTGCATTTTACATTGCTCTGGTTGTTTGAATTCTTTGGAGCCAATCATAGAAGTTGTTGGAAGTGTGTCAAGTATCATAGTCTGGTGTTGCTCCTGCATGAAGTAATTAGGAAAAAAAAAAACTATAAACACTTGAGCGAATCCAAGGGGATGATTCGGGGGCTGAATTTTTGATGCAAAAATTGGATGCTCGTCAAAAAGATGTAAGAGAGATACAGTTAAAAAATTGGGATAAAGAGACGGTCTAAACACTTAAAAACTTGTTCATGTTTATATAAGTTAAAATAAAATTCTCTTCACATGTTATTTCATATTTCATATAATGATTAAAAATTTTAAAAAATTACTTTTAAGTCATTTTACATTACTGGGCATCGCATAAATGATGCGGTGCCTGATAATTTCTCCATTCACGGGATCATGCACAATCATTCACCCACAAACATTAAATTAATGGGTTTACTTTCTTTCCAACATCTGTCGGATACTTTTCTTTGTTTCTCTTGGTCTTATCCGGGGACATTGACGGAGGGAGATTCTCTCTTACCTTTATTGACATTATTTTTCATTGTGATTTAACTAAAATTTTAAGAATAAATTAAATATCTTATAAAATTATTTCAAAAGTTACTGATTACAAAATTTTTCATCTAAAAGTAGTGAGGATTCTAATGTTTTGAATAAGTACAACTTGCTTTTAGCTAATCTAACTTTTTCTAAACTATATACGTCATATTTTTAATTATGTGCAAATATTTTTGGTTTTGTATAGATTCCTCACACTTAAAAAAAAAAGGTGCATTCATAGAATTTAAATGCACTTCAGTCATTAATCAAATTGAGGTATATTTGATAATAAATTTCGCAAGAAGAGATTTTTCAACAATTTTTCCATATTATTATTATAATTTTACATAAATAAATTTAAAAGATTAAAATTTCACTCGAACAATTTAAAATTATAAGAAAATATTATTAAATTTTAATAAAATTTTACAGTTTATATTGATCAAATCATAATAGTACAAATTGATTTGTATGAAATAATAATTTTATAACATATTAAGTTTAAAGATATGAAATTATAAAATTATAGTAAAAGGAAAAGAAAAGGAAAAAAAAAAAAAAGAAAAGATGGGAAAAAAGAGACGATAGTGTCCCGAAATCACCTCTTTTTATTATCATTATCGTTGTTGTTATAATAATAATAATAATAATAATAATAATAAAAGGATAAATATTATTAAAATTAAAAGAATAATTTAGGGTTAATATAATTTTTTTGGTCCCTCAAGTTTTTCTTTATTTTGTTTTTAGTCCCTCAACTTTTTTATTTAAAATATTAGTCCCAATAACTTAATAAAAACCTGAACTGTTTTGTCTTTTTAGGAACCAAAACTTATTATTTAAAATTTGAGAGATCAAAACTTAGGAAACTAAAAATTATATTAACCCAATAATTTATAATACAGTTAGTAAGAGAACACAAATGCACAAATTCTCGTCTCTTTTTTCCTTTTCTGTTTTTGGGTTTTCTACATCACTTCTCTCTTTTCTGACTCTCTCTCCATTGATGTGGATGGGAGAGAACAATAGAAACATAACACAGAAGCAATCATTCTGAAGAACCACAAAGGACATGGCTGATTTTACGAGACGGAGGAGTGATGGACTGCGATGCCTTGACCAAATCTAGGCTTTTGTGTGTTCAGATAGAAGCTTGGTATGATTATTTCCTCTCTACCCCTTTATTGTTCTTTCTTTGTGCTTTGTGTATCTCCTTTATCTACGGATTCAACTTTAATTTAGCTTATGCAACATCCGGATTTGACAGTTTTTGTGTTTTGAACGAGCCTTATCTATTACAAAAATATAAATCTACTACAAAAATATAAATATTTGACCGGTGTTTTTCTCACACTTAACAGTTCTGAATTATCAAATATATGGGCTTATATCATTATTTGCATAGCAAATATTTGATGGTTATGAATCATTAAATAGTTGTGGGAATAGTTGACGGTTTTAACCACGAAACCATTAAGTATTGTTACCTCATTTATAGTCTTTTAGTTTCAATTACTTGACGGTTATTGAGAATAACCATCAAGTATTTGTTAAAAATACTTAAATACTTAACAGCTATTCCTAATAACCGTACTTGATGGTTGTGCTCAATAACCATCAAGTATTATTGACTTAAAAAAAAAAAAAAAGGTGGCTGCTTTTCTAGTAGCCCTTGCATTTCAAAAGCAAAAAGTAGCAACAAAGAATTAGTACTATGTATCAATCTAATCAACAAATCAGAAATACAAATTTACATTACATTTTAAGAAACCAAAAGTCATATACAATGTACCCTAAACCAAAAGGAAAATTGGACAAGAGAAAATAAAGCCAAATTGGCTAATACACTAAACCAAAACCAGAATTGGCCAATTATCAAACCACAACAAAATTGTACAAGTACCAAAACCAAAAGTGTAAGGCAGGAAAAAATATATAATAAAAAAATGACAAATACCAACACCAAAACTGTCTTCTTCACCATCTATTTTGTGCACACTGATATTACAAAGTTATTGTCAACTCTTCAACGATTTCTTCCAATTGAACAGATGAATATTATATGCAATACGTGTCAGCAAAGTGCTGTATGCAAAAAAAAAAAAAACAAAGAAATTGATGAATTTATATATAAATGTATATCTAACCTAAGTATAGATTGAATATTGAACAAATGCATGTTACCTTAATGGAGATTGTATCATGATTGCGCATGAGTATTTTCTTCATGAATTTTATCACGCAATATTCACAATCCGCCCTTGAGTCTAGTCATAGTGAGTACTATAAAGAAAGGGGAAATAACGATGATGAATACCTTCAATTTCTTCCATATAAATACAAAATCAAATGGGCCAGGGCAAGTTAAGCCTCAATTTGTCTGAAATAGCTACAAAGCTCTGAAAGTATAATAAAACTAAATATTAATGATTGTAAAAAATTATATAGAAACAAGAAATTAAATTAAATGCGATAAACACATATTCCAAATACCTGTTAAATAGTGATTGTATAAATGGTCGATTGGTCAAAACCCTATTTAAGAGAATCGAACATATGGAAAGGTGTAGTTGGTATTAATGGCAGTGTTTAACTATACTGTTACATGATTAGCAGGGAGAGCCACATTATGAATCATGGTCTATACTAGTATGTTGAACATGCGGCCTATTACAATGATGTGATCTTTAGGACTATCCGTCATATGCTGAACATTCACTTTACCCTAAACAAACATACGGAATAACACGGCAAAAATAGTTTTATATATATTTTTTCTCAATATGCATAAAAGGTTTTTGTGCTGAAATAGAAGCTTGGTACGATTATTTCCTCTTCTTCCCTTTCATACCTATCTTCTTTTTCGATGGATTCAACTTTATGCTTATGCAACATCCGGATTCTTCCTCTTATTGTTCACTGTCCTCTTCCTGTCATGACTACATAATTTTCTTTCTTAAAGAGAATAGCCTCCACCAGAAATAGTGAACTTGCCGGTGCCTTCAAGGTTGGAATACTGTGACTCCAGCCTTTTATATGCCCTGATTTGACATTTTTTGTGTTTTGAACCTTATTGATAGATACCCTTTCAAATTTTTCTTTCAATATACGGCAATACTTTGAACACTCGATTAAAATAACGTTTGAATATTTGATAGTTCCCACTACACATCACCCAGAAGCATGAATAACTGTATTAATTGGGAAAGATTGCATGAAATGTATGCCTCACTAAAATCAGCATTTTGTTTCTATTTTGGTTTGTATATGTGCTCCAGCTGGTTTTTGTTTATAATTTTCTGTTCGGAAAACCATTGTTCAAATATATTCCTGCTCTTGATGCTCTTCCACGTATGGTCTTGAAAATAAGGGTAGAAATAGGTTGGGCTCTTATCAGAAACTTACAACCTGACTTGGTTGGAGCTTGACATGACCTAGCTTGTTTAGTAAATAGGTCAAGCTTAAGGCCTATTTAGAGGCTTTTAAAGTAAACAGGCTAAGTTTTTTGAATTTAAAGGTTGGCTAAATTAATTTTTTAAAATTTATTTTATTAATATATATTAAAATACCTAGACTTCCAAGTATATCAAACGCCTTAATTTGTATAGGTTTGAGTAGACTCAATGCCTATTTATGGCTTTTAAAGCTTGAAGCATAAGGTCTTTTTGAATGCCAACATTGTTAGTAGGCCTTTGAAAAAGTTTCAGGCCTACCGGATTTTTTAAAAGCTCAAGCTTAAACCTAAAATAACAAGGCTTCTATGTAAGCAAGCCTAAAAAAACAAAAGTGTTCCTATACATGCTCAAGCTTTAAATTCTAATCACAGGCTTAGGCTTATTTGGCCAAAGCCTGATGTGTTTTCATCCTTAGTTGGATGTCATATTTGACGTTCCTTTATTTGTTTGAATTCCTTGGAGCCAATCATGGCAGTGGTTGGAACTGTGTCAAGCATCAAAAGGCTTGTATTGCTTTCTGCATGAAGTAATTAGAAAAAATTATAAACACTTGACAACATCCAAGAGAAAGATTCAGCGAAGGGTTATTGCATTAGAGGGTGTTAAAAATTATTAATTATAATAAATTTTTATAATTAAAATAACTCTTGTAAAAAAATTTGAACTTGAATTAAATTGCTTTTGAACGATAAGTTGTTTATATTTCCAAAATTTTTGGTAAACGTTATGGGTATGTTTTGAAAATAAAGGTAACACAATTCTTTTACGTTTATTTGTATCCTTCAGTATATATTATCAAATTTAACAATGAACATGAAAATTTTTTTAATGTTTATGTTCAGTTCTTGAGAGAATTTAAAACCACTTTTGGTAGTGGAATCCACAATATTTTGAATGAGAGTATCAAAATAGTCACAGTTAAAAAAAAAGAAAAAAGAAACCACTATTTCCCTCCAACTTGATGATTTTCTCGATTCATCTCCATTGCAAGAAAAAAACCCACTTTCTTATAAGATGGATTCAAATTCTTTATTTCAATCAAATTTTAGAGTATCCTCATATAATTTTTTCAAGATTTAATTATGAATTTTTTTAAATTAAATTAAAAATATGAAAATATCAAATGAATACTAATCAAAGAATTAAAATGTAAATATTTATTTTGTTGTCTTTATTTAATAATTTTCTGCAATTAAAACACTTCGGGATAGGTAATAATGGTGCTAAAATGTAAAATATGATAATTTACAAGAATATTTAATTTTTATGTATAATATTTATGCTATTAAAATATTTTCAACCATAATACTTAATATAATAACTACAACAATTAACTGGTTTTTATTAAAAAAATAAAAAATTGGCTGATCAAGAAAAATTTATAAAAAAAAATTTATTTTAAAAAAATAACTATAATGTCTACTAAAAAAAGATTGGGAATATAAACAACTTATTGTTGAAAAGCAATTCAATTTAAGCTGAAACTTTTTTGCATGAGTTATTTTAACTATAAACATTTATTATGATTAATAATCTCTAATACACTCTAATGCAATGGCCCTTTGAGATTGGGGTATTTTGGTACTTTTATCAAAAATTATATGGTGTTTCGTGAACTTTTGGTATAACTTTATAAGTATTTTTTATCCTTAACTTTTTCTACTTTAACTAGGGATATTTTGGTAATTTTATTTAAAAACTTGTGGGTCCCACAGCCAATTTTAATGGACGTTGTTGTATTTTGACGGCACTGGTATTTTTAGTCTCTTTTTAAACTTTGATTAGTAGACTTAAACCCAAAAAAAATTTATGGTGTCTGGTAAACTTTTAGTATATTTTCATGGGTATTTTTGACCATTAACCCTATTTTTTATTGTAATTAGTTTTAACAATAAATTAAATGACCCTTAACCCAGTTGTATTCAACTTGTTGAAAGTCAACTTGCATATGCGGACACATGGATTGCTCTTTTATTTAACCATAAATTGAAGTTAAAAAAAAGAAGTGGCGACCGGATGAGGATATGTATCTTGTTCATTAGAAAATTCCACACCTCTTGAATACTTTTTCAATTTTTTCTCTCAGATTTTTCTTGCTTTCTCCGCTGAAATACATCCCGTTCGGCACTGGTTTTTCATGGCCGAACAATTTCAAGATCTACGAGAGTCACATCGACGGCCATGAGGAGCTAAACATTCTTGTTCCTTAGGAGATTAACCAAAGTCTGAGTCATGGAGTTTGAAGGGAGCTTGCTTAGATCACTTCTTTAGATTTAGAAGTACACGTCTCTGTTCAGAACTTATGATTTCTAATCTTATTGGGTGAGTTTGTGTACTTCTTTATGACTGTTCAATCAGGATTTCGAATTGCTATGTGCATAGGTGCCTAATGCTCTTTGTTACAAAGTAAATTCAGTTGTGATTTTTGATTTGTTCAAATCAGACTTGTGACTGAGTTGATTAATGCGTAGCGGATATTGTTTAGTATTCATCTAGGAGTTCTAAGTGCATTTCATCATCTGAACAAACTAAATCTAAACAGGCAGTGAAGGTTAGGTGATTTTCCGAAAGAAGCTTTTCAACTTGTTGCTTTCATTTCTTATTGATAATCTGCTTCTAGTCATTTTTCTTAGCTACTCTTTGAAAAGAATTTTCACACAAGATAATTTTTCTTCAACTTAATTTTGTAAAAGCGCTCTGTTAATTGATTTTCAAGGAGTCTTAGCTCCTCAAGAGATCGACCTAGGAGTTACACAATTTACTACATATTTTCTGGAACGTAGAATTTTTGATAAGCTCCTACGACAAGAGTTCATCACACGTTCTTCAAACTCTTGCCATTCTCTTGGTAGCATAAGGCATTACACTTGGGACACTCGGTTAATGATTTATGTTCCTTCTCGAACAAAATACAATCATTAAGGCAATCATGTATCTTCTCACAACTTAGGTCGACAAAGCACAACCCATGTTTTGCATCATGCATTTTGCTTGGAAGCTTGTTTTCCTTCAGTAGCATTTGTTTCACAAGCGAAAGTAATCTACAAAGCTTGTGTCATTCCAACCATTTCTTATCTTCAATTTATACAATTTCAAAACTCCAAGCAATTTTGTGAAATCAATACAACCTTTATACAAAGGTGTCTTCGCATCACTATTCAACCTTTCAAATGTTGGCTATATCTTCAAGATAGTTTGTTTCATATGTACTGTGTTCAAATTAGATGATCCACAGCATTCACTATGCCCTCGACTACCACTACTCACATCTCGTATCTCCCTGTGCTTTGTCTAACACTTATAAGTTTGATCAATTCCATTAATAATTAAGTGGTTTTCACAAACAGATGGTAGAAGCCACTTGAGAAGGCAACACTCAACACAAAGGCAAATAATTCTACTACAATCATCTACATCTCAACTGCAAACTTAATAATATATTCTACCCCATCCCAATATTCCTTTGATAAACGATTGGTAGACATCCATTTCTTGTTCATCATCTCCAGCTAACATGAATCATTTAGAGGAAAATGTGATTAGTGACTCAAAGATAATGGGAGAATTAAACACAAATAGAAAATCAATGAGTCATAAGTGATCACATGTTACCCATCTTTAATTTTACTTCTGCTATTCAAGTTATCAACAATTAGTAATTCTAGTAATTAAAAACTAATAATTCCAATAAATTCAATCATGCGTCATTCCATTTGAAGAAAATTTCAGCATCATGACAGCTTAAAAATGAGCATTTCTCAAGCTTTATGTCCTCTGTTTGAACTATATGTGAACGTTAAAAAAATTACTGAACAACAAACCAAAAGCAGGGCAATATTAGAACTAATAACAACATTCATAAAAAATAAAGTTATTGAATTCCCAATAACATACATTCAAGTTTAATTCTTCGTACTATATAACATCCCAACTCAAATTTAATCATTTAAACCATTCTGAATATCTAAAACAATGCCATCTAAATAATTCAATCATGTGCTACTCCCTCTGGAAAAAAATTTGACAGTATAACGGCTTAAAAAAGAGCATTTACTAGGCTTTACGCCACCTGTTTGAATTATAATACCTTCGTAACATTATTAATCATCCATCCAGAACAATCCTATTGATTTTAACAAATAAAAAACAAAACTATAGACTCCACTAGTAGCAATCCCATTGATTTTAACTAGAAGAGTGCCTTAGAACCAGAACAATCTAATTAATTTAAACATGTAATACTTGGTAAAAGAACAAGAGACCCTACCAGCAGCAACAAAAAACAGATGTAGAGGGTGGAGAAGAAGGAAGAAATGGATGGGTGACAGGAAAGGAAGCAATAACTAGTAAAAGAGCAAGTAAATAATTGGTAGAAGAAGAAAGAAGAAGTGTGAACCAGGAGACTGGAGAGTGTACCCAGTTCTTGATAAGTGCTGCGTGTGGACAATGATGAGAGGCAGTGAACAACAAGCGACAACAGCGGACAGTGATGGAGAAGAACCCACGAGCTAGCAATGACAATGGACATTGACGAAGAGTGCAAAATGGTTGTGGGGTTGCCGGAATGGAGTAGTTGGAGGCTTAGGGGGGGAGCGCGAATGCAATAGAAAGTCTAAATTTAAAAAAAGAATGGTTCATATTAGGAGTTTAAAAGAAGAATACTTGACGGTTATCCTCTAAAACTGTTAAGTATTATCAACAAACACTTGACAGCTTTAAAGAACAACTGTCAAATATTTCTTTGTGAAACAATACCTGACGGTTCTAAATAAAACTATCAAGTATTTGTTGACAATACTTGATGGCTCTTAATGAACAATCGTCAAATATTGTTTCACTATTTAGTGTCTCCCCTTATTTGATAGTTTTTTCATAACCGTTATGTTTTTGACATCAAATATTTATAATTCTATAGTAGTGCTGGTCCGGACTAACTCAATGAGCCCAATTGATAAAAGCTCCTTTTTAGACTTTTCTGTCAGTATATTGCATTACTTTGGAGACTCAACTACAACAATGTTTAACTATTTAATTGTTCATGCTGTTCCTGATATTACTCTTTCACCTGCTCGCTCATACACGCATCACACAAAAGAATGAATTAGTCATATATGCATGTCACACTATGAGGAAAGGTTGCATGAAATGAGTGTCCCGCAAAAAATCACCATTTGTGTCTATTTTGGTTGTACGCGTGCTCCGGCTAGCTTTTGTTTATGATTTTCTATTTGGAAATCATATATTTGACCTTTCATTATGTTTTTAATATGTAGCTGACAGGACACACTAGCTTCAACAATATACGTTTTGCTTTTTATATTCTTCTGCTTGTTTGAATTCCTTGGAGCCAACCATGGAAGTTTTTGGATGTGTGTCAAGCACCATAGGCTTGTGTTGCTCTCTGCATGAAATAATTAGAGAAAATTATAAACACTGGAGAGCATCCAAGGGGAAGATTCAGCGGCTGAATAATTTGATGAAAAAGTTGGATGCTCGTCAACAAGATGTTGAATATGAACTAAATCAATTATGGCATCTAAAAGGGGCAGAACGAACACATGAATGTAATTTATGGTTTGAGCACGTTGATCGGGCAAGAACAGAATTTAACAGCCTCCTGGATGAAAATGGCCCCCATAGACCAAAAGGATGCTGTTTCATTTGTTCAAGAGTTAAGTTGGGGAAACTTGTTGAGAAAAAGATAGGAGATATTACCGAACTTCTAGATGATGTTCCAGATTTAGAGGATTTAATTGTTGTCCCTCGAAACAAGAGAGGTGATGTTTTGTCTGCAACACCAATGGTGGAATATGAAACACATAAACAAATCTGTATGGAGATTTGGGGATTCCTACTCGACAAAAAAACCAGAAGGATTGGTGTTTGGGGAATGGGAGGGGCAGGTAAAACAACTATCATGTCAGAGATTTATAGCCGACTATTGAAAGGAAGGAGTCAATTTAATTGCATTATTTGGGTGGAAGCATCAAAGGATCCAAAAAAGGTGCGACAAGATATAGCTTTGAGATTAAATTTGACTTTTCTGGCTTCTGATGATGAAAGAGGAAGAGCTTCAAGATTATTAGAAGCTTTTAATAGGAAGCAGCCATTTGTACTGATTCTGGATGAGGTTTGGGAACCACTCTCTATCGAAGAAGTTGGAATTCCTTTTCCAACAGCAGAGAATGGTTGTAAATTAGTTATAATAACTCGAAGCCGTACTGTGTGCAGAGACATGGAAACAGACAAGGATGTCGAAGTGAAACTTCTTTCAGAGGATGAAGCATGGAATCTCTTCAATGACAAAACTGGGAAACTTGTGCAATCAGATCCAGATGTACAACCAATTGCAATGGAAGTGGCGAAACAATGTTGTGGTTTGCCTCTAGCTATTGTTATAGTTGGGCGTGCGTTAAGAAACACAACCGATATAAGAGAGTGGGAGGATGCATTAGAACAGCTAAGAACTTCAAATATTGGTATTCACAACTTTGAAGTAGTATGTTCTCGTTTGAAGTTGAGCTATTCAAAACTAGAAGATGATGCAAGGAGGTATTGCTTTCTGTTTTGTGCTTTATACCCAAAAGGTCATCTAATTAATGAGAATGAATTGATTAATTATTGGGTATGGGAAGATTTATTGGGTGGTGGAAGCATGGCCGAGATGAAACGAAAGGGGCAAAATGTTATACGTGAGTTGATATCTGCTTGCTTGTTGGAATTAAAAATTGAGAAGGGGGTGAGATGTGTGAAATTGCACGATTTGATAAGAGATATGGCCCTCACAATCATGAGTACAAAGCCTAGATGCATTGTGAAAGCTGGCATGGGACAAGTAAAACTGCCGCCGCCTCAAGAATGGAAAGAAGATGTTCAGTGGGCATCATTGATGAGAAATGACGTGAAATATACAGGCTTCAGTCCAAGGTGTCCCAGACTCACTTCTTTACTCCTTCAATATAACTCATTTGAAAAAAATATATCGGATGACTTCTTTGACAATATGCAAGGGCTGATAGTTCTTGATCTCTCCTATAGTGGGATTAGTGCTTTGCCTATGTCTCTTTCAGATTTGAAGAATCTAAGTGCCTTGATATGTAACCAATGTTGGAATCTTGTTTATGTTCCTTCTTTAGCAAGGCTCACAAAATTGGAGTATTTAGATTTTTCACTTTCTGGATCGTTGACAGAACTTCCAGAAGGGATGGAACATTTGACCAATCTGAGACACTTGGATTTCTCCAGGTCATCCGTCCAAAACTTAGGAGCTGGAGTCTTGTCCAAATTTACTCTTCTAGAGGAGTTGTTGATTCTGGATTCGCCTATGATTCTAGTTGTTAGGATTATAGTTTTGATGATAACAAGTCAGAATTTCAGGGTTAAGTATTTTGATCGATAACGTGATCGAGCAATCAGTTATCGCTAAGGTTTCAGATAAATGATCAAGTATAAATCGGGTCTATAGTAGTCTTTTTGATCCAAGAACTATTCGATGAATAATTTATCGATAAAATGATCGATAATCGCTAGCGTAAATATCACATAAGACTTTGGGAAATTATCGATAAGCTGATCGATAATATCAGGTAAACAATCGAGTTACTGATAAGAGACCCAAATCTGAAGTGTATTTATCGATCAAGTTATCGATAAATCAGTCATCAATAACGACTTCGATAAAAGGTAACACTCTCTACATGTTCTGCA
Source organism: Neltuma alba (assembly GCF_004799145.2). NCBI lineage: Eukaryota > Viridiplantae > Streptophyta > Magnoliopsida > Fabales > Fabaceae > Neltuma > Neltuma alba. The sequence continues at coordinate 34,737 of NW_021632944.1, forward strand.
CATTAGTTATGTTACAAGTTTATCGATCATATTTTCGATCATTTGTTTATCGATTACGTGCTCGAACTTTATGCTCTAACTCTCTGAATGCAGGTGATCAAATTCACTGATAGATCGATAACTTTATTGATCACAAAATTATCGATCACATGATCGATAATCAATGTCCTTATCTACTCTTACTCAGTTCTGCTACAGCTAAATTATCGATAACATTATCGATAACTTTAACTTATTTGCTTAACAAAAGTTTTCACATAACGTGATCGATAAAGAGTCTAAGAATTGACATATTCGCATTAAGTTATGGTGAACGAATGTTCGATCAAGTTATCGATCACTGGTTTTTCGATAATATGATCGATCATCCAATTCCATGAAAATCATGTTTTTCACAAAAGGTGATCGATAACCAGTTTCCTTGCCTTACAGGAATAATCTTCTCTTCATAATTTATTCGATCATTTGTTCGAATATTCATTGTTCGATTAAATGTTCGATCTTTTCAGATAGCCTGTGTTCTTCATTGAATATATATACCCATGGCTTATCGATAACATTATGCATTATATATTTATCGATAAGATGTTCGATCATCAATGACTGAAGCTTTATTTCAATAACATTTAAATTATCGATAATCTGTTCGATCAATTATGTGATCGATCACTTTTTCGATCATGCAATGATTTCCTATTTCTATGATAATTCTTAAAGTCAATGATCCAACACTTGATCGATAATTTTAGTGATCTACTTCGAAAAGTCTTCATTCTGGTTATCGATAACTTGATCTATCATCAAGTAATCGATCACTTTTTCGATCAAACTAAACCAGAATGACATTTTGTTCTTCTTACTGATAAATGATTTTGGCACAAATCCTTGAATGATAGATTAGCTTTCTATCTGTATTCAAGATTTAAGCACTCACCACAAAACTCTCATATGTTCTAAGTTTGAAATATGCAGATTAATGAAAAAACGAGTGCAACGGCTCTTCAACGGGATTACGTAGACTACGACCTACAGTGTCAGAAACTCAGACGCATTAATGGCGGAGCCGTTAAAACCAGTGAAACACGCAAACGAAGTCACAACGGCTAGAAGCCTTCCGTCTAACGGCTATTTAACAAGATCAACTATAAAAGGCGCGAAGAGGCATTAATGAAGAGATTGAATACCCGAACTACCACCTGCGATTATTTAGTTACGCATTCAATACTCTGTTTTTACGATACTATTGAGCATCAGTGATTATCATTGAATTCACTCTGTAAGAGAGCCATTCACTACTTTCTTTAAAACTTGAGAGACACTCAAGAGTGTGGACTCTTGAGAGGGGTTGTATCCTTACGGGAGTAAGGGGGAGTGATTGAGCGATTCAATTACTGTACCGAGGCACCAAGAGCCCTGTCGATCTTGGAAGATAGTAAAATACTCAGAGGTGTTCTGGGGACTGGAAGTAGGTCACGTGGATTAGACCGAACCAGTATAAATCTTGTGTCTCCTCTCTGCGGTTAAAATTCTCCTTACTCTGACTCTCTGTTTTTATTTAATACTTGCACGCTTTTAGTTTTAAGTTTTTGTAACTCACCCAATTCACCCCCCTCTTGGGTGAGATTGTTTCTAACACTAGTATCATCTAAGGATACAAGTTCTTACCCTTATGCAGTTGAAGTTGAAGAAATTGCACCCTGTCATAAGTTGTCTCTTGTGCACATGCAGCTACTTGACATTGGAGCTTATAGAAGAATTGTTAAACGTCTCCCGTTTTCTCAAATGAAGGAATTCAAGCTTGTCGTTGGGTCTCTAGACGAAGATGAAACTTCACTATTATTAGAGAGAACTAGTTTAGCAATAGATATGGGAGAGAAACATGGAGGAGGGAACCTTTCAGAAGCGGAGATCACCGAATTGATTCCGACTAATGTCATGGAGTTAGTAATTCAGAATTCTGATCGTACCATCAAACGCTTGTCTTTGCACTTAGTGGATGCAATGTGCTTGAAAACTTGCCATATAGAACGGTGTTTCCAGATGGAATGCATTCTGGAAAGTGAGGAGAACAATTTGTCACAGTTAGAGATAATGAGACTATATGATTTGCCGCGCTTGAGGATGATTTGCGGGGAAGCTGTGATACCAGGTACTCTAAAGAACCTGAAGAGTATTCATGTTGAAGGATGTGACTCACTGAAATTTCTGTTCCAAAAGCAGCTCATCCTTGAACTCAAAAGTCTTGAAGTAATTAGCGTCCTTAATTGCCCAGAAGTGGAAGAAATTATTGAAGGAGAGAGGAATACAAATGCTGAAGGCAGCAGCCATGCAGCCGAAGTGATCCTTCCAAAATTGATGACCTTGAAATTGCATTATTTAGAAAACCTGAAAAGCATATACAATGGGCACATTCAATGTGATTCTCTACGCACCATTGAAGTTGGTAGCTGCAAAGCTCTAAAGAAATTGCCTCTGGGTCTGTTCGGCATAGAGGAAGGTCAGCAAATATCACCATCAACTACTACTCTTGAACAAATATCATGTGAAACAGAGTGGTGGGAATCACTGCAGTGGGACCAACCGCAGGCTAAGCATCTCCTTCAACCATACCTTGTCCATCCTGGTGGCAGGTATGCCTCAGAGCACATATCACTTTGTTCATATGTATACTATAATAAATAAACTTATAATTTTTTATTTTTAAAATCTTTTATCCACTTGTATTTAATTTGATTGCATTATTCGCTTCTGATATGGAGACATGCAGGGACAGGTTTGCTCCAAGTAGCAGTCATACGGCGTGAAAGCAGTATTAAAATGGAGCCACAGTCATCACTTGATTTGATTCAAGTTGTGTTATTTTACAGTTAATGTTGAAGTTTGTGTAATGTTTGATATTTGGAAGCAAAACATTGTTGCTGCTTCAAAATTTATGGTGAGAGCACGGGAATTTTAAAGTTATTTCATGTTTCTTTTCCAGACTTATTGTTAACCATACGCCTTTGAAGAAGGATTTGGCGTGTTTGTCAAGTAAAGATGTGTCTATATCATTTACTATTTAGTTAACTAAATTGGTAATTGCGTAGTGAGAAACAGAGCATCACAGCTTGATCAAACAACATTGGCCTCCAATATCATGGCTTGTGAATGCTTTGGATTATGATGCTTTCTTGCTTGTAATTTCTCTTCTTCTTTTTTTTTTTCCCCTCCTTTTCTGAACCATATTTATTACTGAAGAGAAGGAACCTTTGAGTTTGCCAAAACTTGAATACGCACTCCCACACACATATTTAGGGCCTGGTCTTTTAAATTGCTTTTAATGGAGTCTGTAGGAGAATTTTAAGCTAAACTCAAGGGAATGTTAAAAGAAAATTTGTTTTCAACTTAATCTGGTAGGCTAATCAAAATCACTTGTGAAAATAAAATGAAAATAGTTTTCTTTCAACAATCCCTTATGTTTACCTTAAATTCTCTAAAATAAATTTCTTACATAGTTTAATCAAAATTTACTTTTTTTGTTAACCTTAAATAGATACAGTTATTTATGCCTTTATTATAGTTATTATTTGTAATTCCTTGTACAAATCTATTTGGCACCTTTTAAACTCTGTTACTTCTCATAAAATTATCAAGTTAACATTTTTTAGAATACTTAACTTCTATTAATTTTTATTGTGCCGAGCATTCACTGATGTAAAGTGATCTGCAGAGACAATTTTTATCTTACAACCATGGAGTACATCTCATGTATGTCTCTATTTTTATTTTTATTAGTGTGTGCTTTAAATATTAGTAGTATTACTTTTCAATTTAAAAATGAATTCTTAGACATCCTAAATAAAAGTAAGAAATTAGTACTAATTAAATATTTATAATATATTAAATTCATTTGTCATCCTACCTCTATTTAAAATATAAGGCAATTTTAACTAAAACTCACCAATTGAGATTTGGTTTCTTAAACTCAAAAAATTGCTTTAAAAAACTATGTCTTAAATGTAAATTAAGAAATGCTGTGTAAAAGACCAAATTGTTATCCTGTTGAAAATAAAAAGTGAACCATTAAGACTAACAAGTACAATATTAAAAATTATGAGTTAAATATTTCAAATAACAAGTTTGTACTATCAAATAACAAGTCAATATTAAAAATTATAAATTAAGTATTTCAAAATAATAAGCCAGTAATTAGAATTTGGAAATAACAAGTTCAAATAGCAAGGTAATTTGGTCTTTTTACACAATATTGGCTGATTTATATTTAAGATCTGATTTCTAACAGTAACTTTTTTAAATTTAATAACCCAAATCATAATTTTATATTTGTTAGGGATTTTATTTGTGATTTTCCTTTTATTTTATGTGGATGAAAAAAAAAAAAAGCCTGTTTAATCACCCCTCCCCCAACGCGTTTTTGACTTTTGTTTCTCTCGTCAATTACAGTCTTATCCATTGAAGACGGAATCATCGGGAGAGATTTTTTTTTCCTTTTAATCATTTAGAGGAATAAGGACTAGTTATGCAATATAAAAAAATTGTTCATGTTATTAGGGTACAAAATTATATGTAGCGTTCTCTTTCCCTTCTAATTTCTTTATTTATTATCATTTGACTGAAATTTTAACTATTGAAATTAGATATTTTTATAAAAATTATAAATAAATTTAAACAGTTAAGATTTAATCTAAATAATTTATAATTGTATTCTATTTTAATTTTATATTATTTAAATTAAAATTGTAATAATAATTTTATAAAATATCAAATAAAATATTAATTCCAAGAAGAGACAGTGATGGGAAAAGAAAAGGACAGTAGGAGAGGAAAGTCGCACGAAATTAAATCACCACTTCCATTTTCAAGCTCACACATTATTTAACCGATTTGACATAACTTTAAAAATTATTTATAAGTATGTAAATTGACACAAAATTTCACTCATATATTCAGTACTATCTCCAGTCTTAATTATAAGACCTCATTTATAATTGACAAACAAGACCTTATAATTAAAATCAGAAATAATATTTTATAAATTATAATTGAAAATCTACTTATAACCTATTTCAAACCGCCAATTATCTATTCCGTATTGGGCATCACTTTTCTCTTTTCTTCACTTTCTCTGCCTCAATGTGGATGGAGGGAACACAGAATCAACATTAATTTGAAGAAGCAAAAAGGACATGGAAGAGTATGAAAGAAGGGGAGAAAGAGTGATGGAAATGCGAAGCCATGACCAAATCTGAGTTTTGTGTCCAATTAAAAGCTTGGTAGGATTATTTCCTCTTCCCTTTTATTGTTCTCTCCTTTTTCCTTTATGTCTTTCCTTTTTCTCCGTATTCAACTCTCTGATTATGCAACACCAGGATTCTTCCTTTTCTTCCTTCCATCGATCTTACACTTAAAAATCGGACCACATAATTTTCTTTCTTATTTTTTTTCAAAAAAAGAAAAGAAAAGGCACCTTTTTGAACTGGTGAACTTGGTTGTGCCTTCGAGATTGGAATGCTGTGATTCCAGTCTTGTATGCCCTAGTTTGGCATCTTTTGTGTTTTGTCCAACCCGGACCCAAGTGATTCAACGGGTCTGATTGATGAGCATCCCTCATCTAAGATAATGTTTGAATGTTTGATATTACCTCCAGTCCGGTAACTAATTTGGAAAGATCAAGAAAGCTAAATAAATTGCTTAAATAGCATATGTTACATGTGTGTTATTAGATTATATTTTAATTTATATGTTAGATAAATTAATTTTTAAAAAAAATATAAATATAAATATTTTAAATTAATTTATTTAGCTTTTCTGAGTTGAATCTTATACTAAGGACCGTTAATAGGCGTTCATGCTATTCTTCACATTACTACTTTACTTGCTCGCTCATACACAATCACACAGAAGCATGAATTAGTCATATATAAGTGTCACCCAATGTATTACGAAAGGTTACATGAAACGTGTGTCTCGCTAAAATCAGCATTTTCTTTCTATTTTAGTTCTACATGTGCTCCAGCTATTCTTCTTTGCTCACAATGTTCTGTTTGGGCTAGCGTTGTATATATTTGTGCTCTTTATGTTGTTCCATGTATACTTTAGAAGATCATATATTATTGACCTTTCATTATGTTTTCAATCTGTAGTTGACAGGGCACGCTAACTCCAGCAATATACATTTTGCTTTTTATATTCGTCTGCTTGTTTGAATTCCTTGCAGCCAACCATGAAAGTTGTTGGAAGTGTGTTGAGCATCATAGGTTTGGGCTGCTCTCCGCGTGAAGTAATCAGAAAAAATTATAAACACTTGAGAACACCCAGGAGGAATATTAGGCAGCTTAATGATTTTACGCGAAAGTTGGATGCTCATAAAAATGATGTTAAAGATGGCGTAAATGTATTGTAGCATCTAAAGAAGGTAGAGCCAACGAATAAATGTAATTTATGGTTTGAGTGAGTTGATCAGGTAATAACAGAAGTTGGCAGCCTCTTGGATGAGAATGGCCCACATAGAGCAACTAAAGGATGCTGTTTCATTTGTTCAAGAATCAAGTTTGGAAAACTTATTGAGGAGAAGATCAGAGATATTGAGGAACTTCTAGAGAATGCTCCACGTTCAGAGGATTCAATTGCTATTTCTAGCAACAAGAGAGGTGATGTTTTGTCTACAACATCAATGATGGAATGCGAAACGCATAAACAAATATTTATGAAGATTTGGGGATTCCTACATGATATGAATACTAGAGGGATTGGTGTTTGGGGGATGAGAGGAGCAGGTAAAACAACTATCATGTCAGAGATTCACAACTGCCTAATAAAAGGAAATAGTCCATATGATTGCATTACTTGGGTGGAAGCATCAAATGATCTAAAGAAGGTGCAAGAAGATATAGCTTGGAAGTTGGGTTTGACTTTTGAAAAAACTGACGGCAAAATAGCAAGAGCTTCAAAATTGTTAGAAGCTTTTAATAGGGGGAAGACATTTGCACTGATTTTGGATGATGTTTGGGAACCATTCTCTATTAAAGAAGTTGGAATTCCGATGCCAACAGAAGAGAATGGTAAATTAGTGATAATAACTACAAGCCATATATATGGTGTGCAAAGAGATGGAAAAAGACAAGGATGTTGAAGTCAGAGTCCTTGAAGGGGATGAAACATGGAATCTCTTCAAGGACAAAGTAGGATAACTTGTGCCAACTGATTCAAATATAAATCAATTGCAATGGATGTGGCAAAAGAATTTGGTTGTTTGCCTCTAGCTATTGTTGCAGTTGGACGTGCATTGAAAAACACAACTAATATAATAGAGTGGGGGAATGCATTAGAACAATTAAAAATGTCAACTACTGATATTTACTACATTGACGAAATAGTGCGTTCTTGCACTACAAAAAAATATGACTTTTAGCGATGACTTAAAGTTAACACAAAAGTTAGGCTTTCTACGACGAGTGCCATAGCAGTTCCACGATGACAAAACAAAGTCGTTGCTGAAAGTTGTTCTTAAAAGTCTTTTTTCCTTTTTTTTTCAAAAAATATCATGTTTTTGCAATAATTTTGTTATGAATGTAATGTATTATCAATAAATAAAGTATTTTCATATATCGGTGTGTTAACAGCGAGAAAGTTTGAGAAATAATGTGATGTTAGTGCATTATTTTTGTTAAAGAGATGATGTAGAGTGAGAGAGGGAGGATGAGAGGGGGTGTGCATAAGAGATATATGATGTTTATATTTTGCTTAGTGTATTAGGGAGGTGAAGAGATGGATAATATATTTTCAAAAAATCATCATATTTTTGCAATAATTTGTCATGAATGTAATATGTTATCAATAAATAAAGTATTTTCATATATTGGCATGTTTGGAGCGAGAGTATTTTAGAAATAATGTGATGGTAGTGCCATTTTGTTTTTTGGTTAAAGAGATGATGTAAAGTGAGAGAGGGAGGACTAGAGGGGGTGTGCATAAGAGATATATGATATTTATATTTTGTTTGTTGTGCTGAGGGGTGAAGAGATGGATAATATATTTTTGAAAAATCATTATATTTTTGCAATAATTTTGTTCATGAATGTAATATATTATTAGTAAATAAAGTATTTTCACATGTTGATGTGCTTAAAGCAAGAGAGTTTGAGAAATAATATGATGTTGGCGCATTATTTTTGTTAAAGAGATGATGTAGAGTGGGAGACGGAGGATGAGAGAGGGTGTGCATAAGGGATATATAACATTTACATTTTGTGTGGCGTGTTGGGGAGGTGAAGAGATAGATAGTAAATATAAATAATATAATTAAGCCTACAAAAGTTTAATAAACTTATCCTCAGGCCATATGGGATATTTTTTTCTTCACACACCTTAATCAAGATATCCTTATAGATTAGATATAATCACATTTTTGTCTAAAAAGTATATTAAAAATATATTAAATATAGTCATATGATATTATATAATTATTTAATATTATCTTAGAATATCAATATAAATCATACATTTATTCTACAATTTGTAATAAATTAATAGTTAATAAATAAAAAAAAATGAAAATATATGTAAAAATACCAAAAATTTTTAAAAAATTTTTAATTATATAGGTGAAAAATAAATTTGTCAAGCAATGGAAAAAAAAACCTGACGTAATCTGTAAATGACTTTTTTATTATAATTTTTTATTTTTTAATTAATATATTAAATATATTATAAGTGGAATATAAATAAAAAATTTATTGAATGTATTATATTTCATTCGGTATATAAATACTAAGAAGAATATTATAAATATTTTATCAATGTATATTAAAATATGAGATATAATATTAACACATTTTACATAATATTTATAATATATATTAATATTAACATATACGTTAATATATGTATAATTTAACATATTTCTACAATAATATTTATATATTTATATCAAATATATATTAATAAATATGCATTATAAATAATATCACATAGATATATATATAATTTGGCAATAAAAATAAAAAGAGAGTTCATCACAATTCATATGCCAGGAGGCTCAACACAGTAACAAGAAGGTCGATGGTTTGAATCTGAGCAAGTGTATTTAGAAGGTGAAAATATTAAGGGCTAATATGATGCGATATGCCAATGGCGATGATGTGGTGACACGTGGCAGGTGGCCTGGGAGAGGGTGAAGACGTGGTGCAACATGTGGCAAGTGGGGGGTGGGGAGGCAGGTGACATGATAGATGGGTGACGATGTGTTAATTTTTTTTTTTCACTTTTGGCAGTGACATATATGGTCAATGCTAAAAGCGACATTATGTGACGACATAGGCACCTTTTACCCACGATATTTGTTGCCGGCAACTTGTTTTGTCACTGCCTATTAGTATCAATGACAATTGCTACATATTCGACTTAGCGACGACAAAAAGTCACCACTGAAAACTTTCAGTGGCAACTTTTTAACTTTTAGCAGTGACAAAAAGTCAAATTTTTTGTAGTGTCATTTGAAGTTGGGCTATTCAAAACTAAAGGATGAGGCAAGGAGATCTTACTTTCTGTTTTGTGCTTTATGCCTAAAAGGTCATCTAGTTGATGAGAATGAATTATATTGATTAATTATTGGGTGTGGGAAGATTTATTGGATGGTGTAAGCATGCATTTGATGAAACAAAGGTGGCAAATGATTATACGTGAGTTAATATTTCCTTTCTTGTTTGACAAAATGCAAGAGCTAAATGTCCTTTGACAAGACGCAAGGGCTAAATGTTCTTTGACAACATGGCTAAAAGTTCTTGATCTCTCCTATATTGGCATTAGTTCTCTACCTATGTCTCTTTCGAATTTGAAGAATCTATATGCCTTCATATTTAGCCACTGTTGGAATCTTGTTGAAGTTCTTTCTTTAGCAAGGCTAATTGAATTGAAGTATTTAGACTTTTCATTTTGCAGATGTTTAACAGAACTTCCATAAGGGATTGAACAATTGACCAATTTGAGACACCTGGATTTTTCCTTCACATATGTCCAGAACTTAGAAGCTAGAGTCATATCCAAATTTACTCTTCTGGAGGAATTTTTGATTTTGGGTTCGCATATTATTGGAGTGTCATCTAAGGATATACAGAACCTTGTGCTTATCCAGTTAGAGTTGAAGAAACAATATCCTCTCAAAAGTTGTCTCTTGTGCACATGCAACTGCTTGGGGCATTTCGGCTTATAAAAAAATTGCTAAACATTTCGAGTTTTCTCAATTGAAGGAGTTCAAGCTTGCCGTTGGGTTTTGATATGCAGACTACATTCCAGAATTATTTGAGAGAATTAGTTTAGCAGTAGATATGGGATATAGAGTAGGTAACCTTTCAGAATTAGAGATTACTGAACTGATTCCGAGGAATGTTAAGGAGTCAACAATTCATAATTCTTATGATGTGATCAAACGCTTGTCTTGCACTTATTGAAGGCATAGTGCTTGAAAACTTGCAATATAAGAAGTTGTTGGGGAATGGAATGCATGCTGGAACTTGAGGAGAACAATTTGTCGCAGCTAGAGAGAATGAATATATACTATTCGAGTGATTTGAGGATGATTTGTGGCAAAGTTATGAAACCAGGTACTCTAATCAGCCTGAAAAGTATTCATGTGGAAAGCTGTTCATCATTGAAATTTCTGTTGCCAGGGCAGTTCATGCTCGAACTTAAAAGTCTTGAAGAAATTACCATCGTTTGGTGCCTCAGAATGGAAGAAATTATTGAAGGAGAGATGAATACAAACGCTGAGGGCAGCAGCCATGCAGCCAAAGTGATCCTTCCAAAATTGCAGAGGTTGAAGTTGCTTCATTTACGAAGCCTGAAAAGCATATACAATGGGGAGATTCAATGTCATTCCCTACGCACCACTCAAGTCTCTGGCTGCTATGCTCTAAATAAATTGCCGCTGGGTCCATTTGGAATAGAGGCAGGTCAGCAAATGTCAACATCGATTGCTCTTGAACAAATAACAAGTGAAGAACCATGGTGGGAATCTCTGCAGTGGAACAGCCCCAAGCTAAGCATCTCCTTCAACCACACTTTGGCGTCCATCCCAATAGTAGGTATGCTTAAGAACATGTATCCCTGTGTTCATATGCATATTATAATAAGCAAAATTAAATATAGATGTGGTAGGTTTTTATTTTTAGACTTCTTTTATCTGCTGCATTTTATTTGATTACACTATTATTCCATTTCTCATAGTATTGTGGTATGAAGAGGTGCAGGGACAGGTTTGGTCCGAGCAGCAGTAATACAGCGTGTAAGGCAGTATTTAAATAATGGAATGAAGCCACAATCACTTAATCTGATTCAAGGAGTGTTATATATCGTTAATGTTCATGTTTGTATAATGTTTGATGTTTGGCAAGGGAACATTTTCTGTGAAGAGTGTTGCCTGTCCTAAATTTATGGTGAGACTAAGTGAATTTTAAAGTTATTTTCATGTTTCTTTTCAAGACTTATTGTTAAGCATATGCCTTTGAGAATGATTTGGTTTTGCTTTTAAAAGATTGAGGTAAATCCTTATGACTGTGTGGCTAATGCTATGAGGTTGGCAAGGGAGTTTTGGAAAGCTTTAGGAAAGAAGAAAAGAAGAGAGGCTACTGGTATGGAGTATGAGAGAAGAAAGCAGTGGGAGAAACTGGAAGCTGGAAAGGTGAAAATAATTGTTGATGCTGCATTTTGCAGCAAGTCAAGCAAAACTACGTACAGTGGGGTTGGTTTGTAGAAATGAGATGGGCCAGCTCGTTAGAGGGATGGGTAGAAAGTGCAGGCTAGCTTCTCATTGATGGGGAAAAGTTGAGCCCTTTTAACAGCTCCGGAGGCAAGAGAAGTGATGAAATAGGAGATACTAGTGGTCGAAACAGATTGTCAGAAGCTGCAAAACATGATGAAGAAAAAGGAAGCTAAGGTTCTGGACGTAGTGTAGAAGTGCTTAATAGTGATGAAAACTAAACAGGATTGGTCAGTCGAGTGGGTACCAAGGCTGCAGATTCAATGGCAGCTAAGGCAATGAGGGGTATGGTACCTGAAGGATGGGTGATGAGGCCATCATCCTCTCTGTGTGCTGCATGTCTTAGTATCTGATATGGAAGGTCTAACGAGGGAATGCTGCACCAGAACAGTAATAGGCTAATGGAATGAGTAAATGGTTATAATCTGGGAGCCTGTTTTTGTCTGATATCTGATGTTTAGTCCCCCCACTACAAAAAAATATGTTAATTCTAGCGGTTATGGTGTTACATTTCTAGCGGTTTTAACCGCAACAAATAACATTTGTAGCGGTTAACGAAACCGCTAGAAAAACAGGTGTTAGAAAAAATTTCTAGCGGTTATCTCAACCGCTACACATCATGGTCAAAACGATAGAACATTTCTAGCGGTTAGGAACCGCTAGAAATTATCTGAAGGAGACACATTCCTAGCGGTTACAAAACCGCTAGAAATTTTTTCCGGGGAAACGTTTCTAGCGGTTATAAAACCGCTAGAAACGTTTCCCCGAAAAAATTTCTAGCGGTTTTGTAACCGCTAGAAACCTGCTAAACGGGAATTAAATAATTTCAGTAGCGCGCGAAAATTACTAGCGGTTATAGAACCGCTAGAAATGTTTGGGAAATTAAATTTTCACACCAATTGAATTTTTAGAATGGCGGGAAACTTTTCTAGCGGTTCTTAACCGCTAGAAAGTTTGGCGCGAAATTTAAATTTGACGAAATATTTCTAGCGGTTCTGAACCGCTAGAAATGTTTACCGTGCCAGAAAAAAAATTTTATGGTTTTTCATATTATAATTTTAAAAACCATTAAATAAATTATTTTGAAGAATTTTTGTTAATTTGTATAATTAGTTATATGTTACATTTTATATATTCAAATTTTGTAATAAAAAATATGTAATTACATTATGAATGTGTTAAAAGAAGTGAATTTAATCTAATAAGATAATTTAATTGAATATTTAATAAGATAGTTGAATTAAAGATGATATATTTTGGAATATTGAACCTATAGTATTAAGTTGATGAGTATTTGAATCAGTTGAGGAGGGCATGACAAATGTGGAGAAGAAAAATCTGAAAGGAAAGGAGAAATAAATATGTTAGTAAATTTTAAATAAAAACAAATAAAAGATACAACGAATTATAAAATAAAATTCACTTACCATAGAGTAAAGAGAGAAAAACCACAATATGAGATAGTAAGAAAAAAGAGAGAATTATGAAGAAGAATAGGAGAGGAAGGAAAAGAGATGGAGTAAATGAATGTAGAGAAGATATGGTATTTATAGAGATCAGCGACACATTTGTAGCGGTGTTTTTGTAGCGTTTTATAACTTTTTGTAGCTGTTATTCATTTTGTAGCGTATATAAAAGCGCTAGTAATTAGTAGCGGTTACATATGTAGCGGTTATTAACCGCTAGAAATTTAGTATTTTTTATTTTTAAAATCTGAACGAATTATAATTTACAGGTATGTATTTTGTAGCGGTTCATAACCGCTACAAATGAAAATTTTTTTATTTTTAAAAAAATTTTACGAATTTTAATTTATACATATGTATTTATGGACGAAAAATTTGTTAAATAATTTATTTTGGATGCTGCTACTCTCCATCATCATCCGGCCTGAAAGGACATATTTTAAAAAAATTTGTTAAATTTATGTTGTATTTGGAAAAAATTAGTAATTAGTAGTTAATTATTTAAATAATTTAAGAAAAGACGTGTACCTGATAAGTGGCAAATTATCATCTCCTTGAGGAAAGAAGTCTTCAAAATTCGAGGGTTGGAAGGGTTCACTGTCGTAAATAATGTCACCATCACCCATATCGTAAAGATCCCGTGGCTTGAGGTGAACGACCATATTCCAGTCTTTATGTTTCTCGTCCTCGACATAGTAAATTTGGTGTGCCTCAGAAGCAAGGATATATGGCTCATCATCTTCAGATGCCCCCGTATGAATAAGTCTTGAGAAATTGACTGAGGTGATGCCCAAATGGTCAGTAGCGAGTCCCCGTGAAGTTGTCGTATTTGCCCAGGAGCATTTGAACAGTGTCACGGTGAAAAGCTGGTAAGTCAACTCAATAATGTCAATTAGCTTTCCATAGTAAGTGACGCCTCCAAAGCGCATATCGCCATCACTACTGCTAGCATAACATCTCGTTCCGAATGTCCCGCAAACTCCAGAGTTTTGTGTGAGCAATCCCTGATCACGTGCAACCGTACAGAACTTGAAGCCGTTGACATTGTACGCGGTAAACCTCCGTGCATGGTCTAACGGACCGAGAGAAAGAGCTCTGAATTCATCTGTGTATGGGCTGTTGTCATTACGTATTCGACGTGTAAACCAACTGGGAAACTCTTTGTGGACTCTTTTATCAATGTCAGCAGAACGCGCACGGCCCCGTAGCTGACGCCTGAGATAACTCCTAAACTCACTATAGTAAAGTGTAATTTGTTAGAAGAGTCAATAAGAAACAAATATAAAGTGTAAAAGCTAGTGAGCTTATATGATATATATACTTACTGCATGAAGGGTTCAACTTGGCTGCAATTTATCAAAACGTGTCTGTGTGCCTGGAGTTTCTCTGTAGGAGTGAGTCTGAAGAATTCATATCCTCCAACTGGTTTCCCAACAGGAGGAAATAAAGTTGACGTGGAAGGACCGGGAGGAGAATCATCTACGCGACGCGGGCGGTTAAAAGATGTCTCCATGTCATCAAAGTACCTCGAACAGAAAGTTAGGACCTCATCTCCGGAATAACCTTCTGCTATTGACCCCTCAGGCCATGCCTTATTCCTAACATATGATTTTAATTTTCCCAAGTACCTGTAAGTTAAAATTGCATTAATAATTACGAGTAAATGAAAGAACAATGTGAAATTTAAAGAGGCGGGAATAAAAGATAATCTAGTACCTCTCTATAGGGTACATCCATCGATAGTGAACTGGGCCAGCAACCTTTGCTTCTCGAACAAGGTGGACAGTCAAGTGAACCATAACAGTAAAGAATGATGGAGGAAATATCATCTCCAAGTGACAAAGTGTAAGAATAATTTTATTTTGCAGCTGATCAAGCTCTTCCGCTACCAAGACCTTCGCACACAACTTCTTGAAAAATGAACATAATTCTACCAAAACCACCGATACATCAGAAGGAAGTGTGTTTTTCAAGGCCAATGGAAGTAACTGTTGCATAAGAACATGAGAGTCATGACTTTTCAACCCAGTAACCTTTCGAGCCTGCAAATCGATACACCTTGAGATGTTGCTAGAATATCCATCTGGTACTTTTATGTTCTTCAACGTCGAGAGGAAGATATCCTTGTTCTGCTTTGTCAAGGTGAATTTAGCTGGCTGAAACTTGTCGTTTTCATCAGGCCAAGCCTCTTCACGAATTCCCCAGGCCCGTAAATCTTTTCTAGCTGCGAGATGGTTTTGGACTTTCCAGCTTCATTGAGCAACGTATATAGCACATTATCGCACACATTTTTTTCAATGTGCATAACATCCAAACTGTGTCGTAGCAAATTAGATTCCCAATAAGGAAGAGTGAAAAATATGCTTCTCTTCCGCCATTGCATAGGTTGCGTATCAGATGTCCCACGAGATCGTCGTCCCAATCGTTCGGGATCCACACTCTTACCAAACTCGATATGAACATCTTCTAACTGCCGCAAAATATCCATACCAGACAAAGTAACAGGAGGATCTCTCTTCTCCTGTTTCCCATCGAAGCGAATCCGTTGCAATCTAAGTCTGTGCTTGGAATCAAGGAACCGTCGATGTCCTATGAAGCACCACTTGCGACTGTGTGGAAGGCGACATGGCACAGAATCAAAATTGCACTCAGGACAGGCCAACCCAGTATGCACATTCCAGCCAGACAAAGTTCCCAAACCGGGAAAATCACTTATTGTCCACATCAAGGCTGCACGGAGATTGAATAGTTGCTTGTCATGTGAGTCATATGCCTCAACACCATTCGTCCATAGGTCGAGCAATTCGTGTATCAACGGTTGCAGGTATACGTCAATATCATTTCCTGGTGCTTTCTTGCCAGGAATGATCATGGAAAGCAAAAAGGAGCTCTGCTTCATGCACATCCAAGGTGGTAGATTGTATGGAATTAACACCACCGGCCAGATACTGTAACTTGTGCTCATGTTTCCGAAGGGATTAAAACCATCGGTTGCCAATGCAAGACGTACATTTCTAGGATCATTGGCAAAGTCTGGAAATTTCGCATCAAACGCTTTCCACGCCTCCGAGTCTCGTGGGTGCCTTAACCTACCATCTAGGTTTTCCTCAGTCGCGTGCCACCTCATGTGCTGAGCCATTTTTGATGACATATACATTCTTTGCAACCGTGGTTTCAAAGGAAAGTATCTAAGAAAATAATATATTAAAAATTTAAAATACCGAATATTTTTAGAGACGGAACAAGTAACACGCTGTAATAATTTGTACCTGAGAATTTTGGCCGGTTTCTTCTTTTGCTTCTTGCCCTTTCGTACCGACTTATAGCGTGACGTCTTGCATCTCGTACAAATCTCTTTGTTGGCATCATCTCCCCAGTATAGCATACAGTCGTTTGGGCATGCATCTATCTTCTTATAGTTCAAGCCAAGCTTGTTAATAATCTTTTTTGCTTCGTAAAAAGACGGAGGGAATTCAGCTTGGGGGAAAGCATCTCCCAGTAATTCCAGCAACATAGACATCGCCTTGTCAGTCATACCGCACAAGCATTTGATGTGATACAGCCTCACCAAGAATGACAACTTCGAATACTTTGTACACCCAGAATAAAGAGGCTTGTCAGCTTCGGTCATGAGGTCAAAAAATTCCCGAGCAGTTTCGTTTCTTAGAAACTCCGGTTGAGGTCCCTCTACTTCATCTTCGTTGGGATTCGAGCTTTCGTGAACACCAAAAGCATCACGCACAGCATCATTCACGGCATCGGCCTCATCCACTCGAACTCCCATCCGTGAAACTACTGGCACTGACTCAGCACCCATATCTAGCCGTTCCCCATGTAGTTGCCAAAATACGTACTCTCGCGGAAAAGGCTTAAAGATTAAATGTTCCCTAACAATATCTTTGGGATGCCACTTTTTGAAATTACATTTAGGACAGGGACACTGAATCTTACCATTTACGGCAGCATTGGCGAAAGCAAAATCCAAGAAATAGTTTAGACCAGCCAAGTATTGCGGAGTCGACCGGTGCAAGTTGATCCACGACCTATCCATGACTAATAATGCTCAAATTTCGTGAAAATATGCCACAGAGCTCAAAGAGAAGTTAAAATGAAATTCAGTTGAAGTGCTTCAGCTTATAAAGGAGGGTGGAGGAACGGTCATTTTTTTGTAGCGGTTACAAAACCGCTACAAATTTGTAGCGGTTTTAACGGAAAATTTCAATTTCCAGCGGTTATTAACCGCTAGAAATTCTAAATATCGGTTACAAACCGATAGAAATTTCTAGCGGTTTAACGGGAATTTTCTCTCCATCTGTTTTAAATTTTCTAGCGGTTTTATAACCGCTAGAAAATTCGGTCAAAGTTCACAATTTTCTAGCGGTTCTCAAGAACCGCTAGAAAAGTGTAGAATTTTCTAGCGGTTCACGCGAACCGCTAGAAAATTCTACACTTTTCTAGCGATTCTTGAGAACCGCTAGAAAATTCTACAGTTTTAAAAATATTTATTAAATTAATAAATGATTATAGAATTATTTCGAGTAATTAATATGTTTAACGTGTTTAATAAATTGTAATGTTGATGTTGTAATAAATAAATAAATATTTCAATATTAATTAGTACTTGACATAAATAAAATTATAGAAATAAATCAATAAAGGAAACAAATAAATATAAAATTTAGATAAATATCTAAATAATATATAAAACCGTAAAATTAAGATTCTAATAAAATCCGATACAATGAAAGCAAATCATGGGTGGGGGGCAGAAGCAGCATCATCGGGATCATCCTCTGCTGAATCCTCCGGCTGACGGTGGGCAGGCCGCTCAACCTGCTGGGACTGGACTGGCGGATGGCGGGGTAGGGGCGGGACTGGTGGCATGTGTAGGTCGGGGATGTCAGGAACCGAGATGTTTGGAGCTATACTGACCACCACATGACGCAGAGCCGTAGCAGCTGCCAAGAGCTGGTCAAGCTGCGTCTGGAGCTGACGATCACGCTCCTGGAACTGACGATCACGCTCCACGATCCTGGCCTCGAACTCTTGTCTGAGCTCCTCTCGCAATTCCTCTGAAGATGAGGAACCCGGCCGCTTCGCACTCGCATGAGAGCTCCCAGCAGTATATGAAGGGCCAGCGCCACTTGAGCGGGGCAGCCTAGTCGGTGTAGGTCCAAGTCCAAGCCCGCTAACTCGACCAGGGTGCTGCGGCCGGCCAAGACCCGCTAAAAGTGAGGCGGTGGGATCCAAGGCAGACCCCTGAGACTCACGCAACTCGGAATCGACCTGAGTCATCCGTGCCTACCAAAATTAATATAAAGAAGTTAATTATAATATAATGATATCTACACTGTGATATTATATTAATATTTAATTTATTACTTACCGCTATCTCCTCAACCTCATCCGACGCACGCCCGTCTCGGGGTCTATACACCATCGGCCACATCTCGCCATAAGTGGGCGTGTATCCCCGCTCCTGCTGCGTCTTTTCTATCTGTAAATGAAATCAAAGAAATAATTAGTTACAAATTAAATACATCTACATATTTAATAAATTTATTTCAAGTACTCACAATCTCGTCATAAGTGATCGCAAAGCTCCTGGATCCAGCCCTATGACGTATCGTCTGATGCCTGACGCTCCTAGCATTTCTCCTAGAAAGAGCCTGAAGCAAAATGTAAAAAAATTAAATTAAATGAGTCAAGTCGGATAAAAAATAAAGAAATTATAATTAATACAATATTATCATACCATCTGGTCAGCCGTCATCCTAAAATAGACGTAAGTGGACCAGTCTTGGTCCGGGACTCCACCAGGTACATCTGCCAGTATCTCCTGGAGGGGCCTCGTCCCGTCACCTTTCTTCTCCCTCCACAGGTTGGCCCTCCTGTTCTTCCATGCCATCCCCAGCCTCTTGATCGTGTCAGCCCTCAACTCCTCCCCCAGAATAAATTTACTCTATGATTAAAATAATAAATTAACTAAATAACAAATTATAAACAAATAATTAAGCAATTTCAATAATTAAAAACAAATAATTAGTTTTTAACTAATTTAACAATATTATAAATAAAATATAAATTAATCAAAGTTTAATAATAATTAAACAATTAAGTAATTTAAATGAAAAAATATTTTTACTCAACTAAATTTAAAATTATTATAAGTAATAAATTAATGAAATCAATAACAAATTATTTTCATTTAACTACTTTTAAATAATTTAAATAAAAAATATATATTCATTTAACTACTTTTAAAAATATTATAAATAACAAACAAATTAAATAAATAAAAAATTATAATCAAACAATTAAATTATTTGAAAACAAAATATATAATCATTTATTTAAATTAAAAAAAATTATAAATAACAATTTTATATTACCTTCATTATTTCCCAGCCTTGCTGCTTCTTGTCTGAGGTGATCTTCTTCCAGTCCTGCACGTAGATGGGGAACAGCGTCCACTGCTGACCAAGGAGGCGCACGTACTTGTTGTACAACTGGCCACCTTTCTTCGTCGGTTGGCCCAACTCATTGAGCGGCACAACCACTCGTCCGCCCGTCATCATAGACAGCTCTCTGGCTGTCAGCCTCCGATAGGACCTGTTCCCCTCAGTGTCTACAAAATTTAATTAAGAAATAAATTATATATCAATAAATTAATATAATTTCTATATAAATTAAATACTGATCAAAACTTTAAAAAGTTAAAATAAATACTTACCGACAAATTCCACCTCATAACCAGCCTGACGTCTCGGAGCAGGACGCTGTGCAGCCTGGGGATACTCATTCCCCTGATCCTGCTCCTCCTCCTCCTCCTCCTCCTCCTCGTCAGCAGCATCAGCATGGGGTTGCTCATCCCCAGTAAAATGAGCCTCCTCAGTCCGCTCAATACCATCCTGCTCCATAAAACTGAGGATATCCTCCTCGCTCAGATCGTAGTCATGAATGCTGGGAAATGGCTCATCAGCATCATGATGAACCTCACTGGGTCCAGCTCTCTCAGGATCAACTGGGTCTTTCCCATGTCGACGAGGCATCCTAATAACAACAAATAGTAATTATTTATAAATGAAATAAAAAAAATTAATTTATAAGCTATAACATAATAAAATTAATAAAATAAAACATAAAATAAAAATTATTTATCAATAAATTACTATTTTTACCTGAAAATAAGGATCTGCAACTGAATCAGAACTCAAATATGTTTGTGAAGAAAATTCAGCAGAGCTTCGCTTCCAGAACGATTGAAGAAGTGAGAGTGTGGGGGGGTATATATAGACCGAGACTTTCTAGCGGTTAGGCACAAAACCGCTAGAAATTTCTAGCGGTTTTGTGCCTAACCGCTAGAAATTCCCAACGGTCATGTGACCGTTGGGAATTTCTAGCGGTTCTAGGCCTGAACCGCTAGAGATTTCTAGCGGTTCGGCCGTGAACCGCTAGAAAGTCTGGCGGTTCGAGCCTGAACCGCGAGACTTTCTAGCGGTTCACGGCCGAACCGCTAGAAATCTCTAGCGGTTCAGGCCTAGAACCGCTAGAAAGTCTGGCGGTTCAGGCCCGAACCGCGAGACTTTCTAGCGGTTCACGGCCGAACCGCTAGAAATCTCTAGCGGTTAAGGACCGAACCGCTAGAAATTTCTAAACTCCTCGGGGAATGAAAAAAATTTCTAGCGCTTCATGCATCAACCGCTAGAATTTTTCGGTGTCTAGCGGTTTATTAGCCTGAACCGCTAGAAAGTAACGCTACAAATTTGGCGCCAAGTTCCCGCCAAAGCCCGGGGAGTTTTCTAGCTCTAATTTTCTAGCGGTTAGGGGGTAACCGCTAGAAATGTGCCTTTAATGGTCAAACCGTCTGTATTTTGCAGCGGTTTTTGTAGGAACCGCTAGAAATATCTGAAATTTCTAGCGGTTTTGTTTAACCGCTAGAAAGGTTCCGCTGCTACTTCTACAATCTCTTGTAGTGCCCCCCCCAAAAAATTTTTTTCATATAGCTAGATCGATATTGTACTCTTGTTCTTGTTTGTTTTTTTTTTTTTTTGGTGAGAATGTGTGTAATTGACTTTTATCAATTTTAAATTTATTAATTTGCAGTCAAAATCTAATTATATACTCTGTGATCTCCTCCCAATTTAAAGAACTTTAAATAATTAAGTATAGAGAAATTTAAAGAAATAATTTAAAAATATTCTATTGAAATTTATAAAACTTGAAAAAAATTATGTTGACTATTTTACTCTTTATTATATTAACGATTTTATTATGTCTTTTTATGTAATCGTAGTTGAGATAATATTTTAGACAACCTATGTATTTAAAGGTAAAAAAATTACTAAATAAATAAGTTTACAGAACTTAAAAAAAATGTAATACACGATATGACTACAAGCCACGAACAATTAGACATGGCCTAAATGACTTTTAGACAATATCTATGTTAAAAAGAAGTATTTGTTTCAAAACATATTATTTAATGCGTAATTGTGAAAATTGTATTTTTTTTATTGCAAAAAAATTGTATTTTAAAAATAGAAGGGATGTGTACAACTGTTAGATTCTTTAATGTAGGTTTGTCTATGTGTTAAAAAAAAAATAGAGAAATTAATTTCTATAATTAAGATCCAATAGGCATAGTCAGTATAGTTTACAGAAAAATTCTTCATCTTCCAGTAAGATGCATTTCCTTGATTTGATTATACTATTCAATTTCTCATAGTATTGCACTATCGTGGCGTGGAGACATGCAGGCAAAGGTTTGTTTCGAGCAGCAGTAACATGGCGTGAAAGTAGTATTTGAATAATGGAATGAAGCCACAATCACTTGATCTGATTCTAGCTGCGTTATTTGTTCATTGATAAGTGAAAAAGAAGGGAGATATAAAACTGAATTATAAATATGGAGAAAGATAGAAAACTTTAATAAGAATAAAATTAAAATTTTGTCAATTTAATGCATTCTTTGATATGTGAAATTGTGTTACCAATGATTTATATTTTGGCCCTGACAAATAACTTAAAACTAGAGTTGTATAAAAATTTCCAAGATATGTATTATATTTGAAGAAGAGGGGGTACCATAATTTTAATATATAAAATATTGAAAAATATGTTTAATTATTACTAATTTTTTCACCAAAGTAATTATTACTAATTAACGTGTCCTAAATCAATATTTGTAAATTACTATATAAAAGTGAACGCAATTTTAGACCCATTCAGTTTGAAATAGAGGGGTCCCACACCTGGTCTACAAATCGGCGACCACGGAGAACGGGCGATTCACATCCACAATCAAATCATCCTTCGAATTTCAAACTATT
Organism: Neltuma alba; assembly: GCF_004799145.2. Taxonomy (NCBI): domain Eukaryota; kingdom Viridiplantae; phylum Streptophyta; class Magnoliopsida; order Fabales; family Fabaceae; genus Neltuma; species Neltuma alba. The sequence continues at coordinate 57,290 of NW_021632944.1, forward strand.
AAAAAAGAAAGAAAGAAAGAATCTTGTGGAATCCAAGTCCAACACATTTTGACCAACAAAAAAAGTCCAACACAGCCTTTGAAGATGAGCATGAGAATTAGTTACTCTCCATGGTCGTTTTTACGAGACACCTTGTGAGAGAAACTTTTACTATAATAGTTTTAATAAGTATTAAATATTTTATATATATATGCCTATATTTAATAAAAGTAATAAGAGAGTAGAAATTAATATGATATTGAAATTTAGTATAATTAATGGTTATAATTAATGAGAGTAATATTGGAAATCACTTAACTTTTAAGATAAATTTAATGCATTTAACTTTTTTTTTTTTGGTTAGCACGTGTGAAATAGTTAGTAGTCTTTTATAATAAAGACTAGAGGGGGTATATTAAACCCCTGGAAACATCATGCTATTAAAATTCAATCCCATCATATTAGTGAACTAATGAATCAATCCTCTAACTGATTAGTTAAGAGTTTTAGATAGATTGATTTGGTTGAATTTTATATTTTTTCCTCCTTTATAACCCTGTTTGTTGGATTATGAGCATTTTATATGTGAATGTATGGATTAATGTCATTTTTATTTAAATATTATTTTTATTATAACCAATCAATAGGGAGAATCCCAATTAAATCAACACTGAAATAGCAAAGTTCAAATCCAAACCTACACTCTTAATAAATTTCTAATTAGGCCAATAAGCTTCATTAGAAATTTCTGAATGTTGTTAAAAGACCATAATACCCTTATTGTTTAAAAATAAAAATTGAAGGAGGGTGTAAAATTTTTATCTTAATTGTTGAATTTAATTTAGATTTAATTGCAAATTCCCAAAGCCCATAATATTCTCTAGTCACAAAATAAAATAATAATGAAAATCATGGTTTAAAAAAATCAAACCATGAAAACCTTAGATGGTGCATCCTATAACATTTGTTTATTTATTAAAAAACACGTTTTAATTTAAAAAGTTGAGGGCCATTCTTCACACTAGTACCGACAAAATGTTTGCAGTGAAAAAATACAGAGTTTCCAGTAATTTCAGGAATGATCAATATTTTCTCAAGAAACAGTATCTACTTAAAAAAAAATACTACTTTCAGCTTGATTTATAAGACCTCATTTGTAGACTACAAACGAGGTTTTATAAATATAATCGGAGGTAGTAAATACAATTATGCAATTTCCTGAATGAGTAAATAGTTTACCGGTTGAGGTTTCCTACATTCCAATTGTTTCTAAAACGAATCAAAAGACTAGTCTTGGCATCTCCCTCTCGGTATTTCCAAATTTTTTGAGTTAAAATGATTTTTTCACAAATAAATATTATATGATGTCAGGTTTACATGGTTTTTTTAAAACAATATTTATTATTATTATTTTATTTTGTGACTAAGAATATGAGGGAGAATTACACTTAAATCACAATTAAAATTCAGTTAAAATAATCAAAATTGAAATCAAACCTGCATATGACTTTAATTTTCCTTTTTAATTACAAAAGAACATTCTAGTCTTTTAACAATATTAAAAAATTTCTAATTAGGAGCTAGTTGAAAGTATAGGCTCCAATTTGCATTTTGTTATTTCCTCTGGATTTAATTGGATTTTCTCTTAATCTAATCTCAAGTTCTGCTCAACTTACCAGTCTGTATATTTCACACTCCCCTTCTCACCATAAAACTTCTCATTCCTTACAAGTTATTGTGACCTACATTAGGTGTCATCCGAAAAATTGGGACCCACATTAGGAAGTTTCTATATTTATCTAGTATCCTGATCTTATTTTTCGGCTGCATTTGACATCCAAATCTTATTTATGGTGTATCCACTGCTCTAATATTATGTTTTTTAATGCTTCTAGTATCTTAATCTTGTTTATAGTGTATTTAAGAACCTATGATTTAGAGTGCTGAATATAACTAAAAGAATAGTTATTTTTTTCATTCTATGTGTATGTTCAGTAATGACTCTTCAATTTCTTATCACTCTTAAGTCTCTAACCCATTTGATACAGATGACTAAGCTGGTATTCCAAACGAGGTGGAAAGTATAGCGAGAAACATTTGCTTGGATTGGTGTTAATTACGGTGCGGGAATATTAATTGGGTGACGTTAGCATGCCTGCCACTAAATAATTAATGAAAAAATCATTAAAAAAGATCTTAAAAATAGAAAATTGTAAATAAGGACCTATTACAATATTAGTATTGATTTTGATAACAATTGATAAGCAAATAGACAATAATTTTTGTGAACAGGTCCTGCATGTAATTTTTAAATTTTTAGGGTCTTTTTTTGAGTTTATTTTTTTCCCCCCACCGGAAACGTCAAAATTATGCATATAGTAAAGGGAAAGGGACAGAAAAAGGTAGCTAGCCTCCTGATATCATATATCACCGCTTCCTTTTTCGAACACACACATTCTCACCTTTTTCGTTATCCATTCACCATTCTATTTTCTGGCTCTCTCTCCCTCAATGTTGATTGAAGCGAAAAGTAGAAGAGCAACACAGAATCAAACATCTTGAAGAACCACGAAGCAGATGGAAGAGTTCAAAAGAGGTGAAGGAAGGATGATGGAATGCGATGCCGTGACCAAATCTGAAATTTTGTGCTGAAATAGAAGCTTGGTACGATTATGTCCTCTTCTTCCCTTTTATATCTATCTCCTTTTTCTACGGATTCAACTTTATGCTTATGCAACATCCGGATTCTTCCACTTATTATTCACTGTCTTCTTCCTACCATGACTACATAATTTTCTTTCTTAAAAAGAAAAGCCTCCGCCAGAACTAGCGAACTTGGCAGTGCCTTCAAGGTTGGAATACTGTGACTCCAGTCTTGTATGCCCTGATTTGACATTTTTTTGGTTTTTGAACCTGGTTGATAAATACCTCTTCCAAATTTTTCTTTCAGTGTACTGTATTGCAATACTTTTAAATAACATTTGAATATTTCATAGTTCACTCTACACGTCACCCAGAAGCATGAATTAGTCATGTGTACTTGTCACACAAATCAGCATGAAATGTATGCTTCACTAAAATCAGCGTTTTGTTTCTATTTTGGTTATACCTGTGCTCGAGCATGTTTTTGTTTATAATTTTCTATTTGGAAAACCATTTTCAAATATATTCCTGTTCTTGATGCTCTTCCATGTATAGTCTTAGAGATAGAGGTGGAAATAGCATAGGTCTACAACCTAGCTTGCTTGGAGCCTGATATGGCCTGGCTTGTTGGAGCAAATAGGTCAGGCCTAAGGCCTATTTAAAGGCCTTTACAGGCTAAGTCTTAAAATTTAGGGTATGGCTATATTAATTTTTTAACATTTATTTTATTAATATCTATTAAAATATAAAGGCTTCTAAGTATACTAAATGCTTGCATTTATATAGGTTTTAGTAGGCTTACAACCTATTTATGACCTTTAAAGATTAAAACATAAGGTCTTTTTAACTGCCTACATCGTAAGTAAATCTTTAAAATAACTTCAGGCTTGCCAAACCTCATGCCTAAGCCTTGAAAAAAAAAAAAAAAAACGCTTCTATGCAGGCTCAAACCTATGCTCAAGCTTGGAACACTTATTACAGACTTAGGCCTATTTGGCCAAAGCCTGATCAGTTTCTATTCCTAGTTGGACATCATATATTTGACCTTGCATTTTATATTTCTCTGTTTGTTTGAATTCCTTGAAGCCAACCATGGAAGTTGTTGGGAGTTTGTCAAGCATCATAGGACTTGTGCTGCTCTCATCATGAAGTAATTAGGGAAAAAAAATTATAAACACTTGAGAGCATCCAAGGGGAAGATTAAGTGGCTGAATTTTTTGATGCAAAAGTTGGATGCTCGTTAAAAAAAAAAAATGAAGGATAGATACAGTAAGAAAATTGGGATACAGAAAGCTGCCAGCTGGGGACTTGCTTGGAGCTACGATCTAAACATTTAAAAGCATGTTTATGTTCTGAAACAAAATTCACTTCTTTTCTTATTCAACTTTCTCTCCCTCTTTCCTTCACGTCCTTTTGTTTTGCTTGCCTTCTCTGGGGAACATTGACTAAGGGAGACGCTGTTTTCCCTTTTTTTACATTATTTTTTTAATCGTAATAATCTAATTAAAGTTTTAACAGTAAATTAAATATCTTGTAAAATTATTTCAAAAATTACTGATTATAAAATTTATCATCTAAAAGTACTTAAGATACTAATATTTTGAATGAGTATAACTCATTTTTAGCAATTGTAACTTTTTCTAAACTATATACATCATATTTTTAATTATGTATAAATATTTTTTTGTTTTGCATATAATTAAAGATAGATTCCTCACACTTTAAAATAGTAGCATTCATAGAAGATAAGTTGCACTTGAGTCATTAATCAAATTTCAGGTATCTTTGATAATAAATTTTGCAAGGAGATATTTTTCAACAATTTTCCAAAATTATTATTATTATTATTATTATTATTATTACTACTACTACTACTACTACTACTACTACTACTACTACTACTACTACTACTACTACTACTACTACTACTACTTTACATAAATAAATTTAAAAGATTAAGATTTCACTCTAACAATTTAAAATTATAAGAAGATATTCTCAGTAAATTCTAATAAAATTTTATTGTTTATATTGATCAAATTATAATAGTAGAAATTTATTTGCATAAAATAATAATTTTATAAAATATTAAATTTAAACATATGAAATTATAAAATGATAGTAAAAGGAAAAGGAAAAAGAAAGAAAAAGGAAAGATGGGAAAAATGAGAGGATAGTGTCCCGAAATCACCTCTTTTATTATTGTTATTGTTATTATTAAGGGATTAATATTATAAAAATTAAAAGAATAATTTATAATACATAGTTTGCAAGAGAACACGAATGCAAATTAGAAAAAGGAACTAAGGAACAGTTTATAATACAACACCCCTTCCTTTTTCAAACACAAATTCTTGTCTCTTTTTTCTTCTTTTTGTTTTCTCCATCACTTCCCTCTTTTCTGACTTTCTTTCCATCGCTGTGGACGGAAGAGAACGATGGAAACATAACACAGAAGCAATCATTTTGAAGAACCACAAAGGACATGGCTGATTTTACGAGATGGAGGAAGGGTGAAGTGTTGTGATGCCTTGACCAAATCTAAGCTTTTGTGTGTTCAGATAGAAGCTTGGTGCGATTATTTCCTTTTCTTCCCCTTTATTGTTCTCTCTGTGTTTTATGTATTGAACGAGCCTAATCCAACCTGGTCCGAAGTGACTCAACGGGCCCAATTGATGAACGCTCCTTTAAACTTTTCTGTCAGTATATTGCAATACTTTGGAAACCCAACTAAAATAACGTTTGACTGTTTGATAGTTCATGCTGTTCCTGAAATTACTCTTTCACTTGCTCGCTCATACACATCAATAGAAAGATGAATCAGTCATATATACATGTCACACTATTAGGAAAGGTTGCATGAAATGATTGTCTCGCTAAAATCACCGTTTTGTTTCTATCTTAGCTAAACGTGTGCTCCAGCTGGTTTTTGTTTATGATTTTCTATTTGGAGATCATATATTTGACCTTTCGTTACGTTTTTAATATGTAGTTGACAGTACACCCTAGCTCCAGCAATATACATCTTGCTTTTTATATTCGTTTTTTTGTTCGAATTCCTTGGAGCCAACCATGGAAGTTCTCGGATGAAAATGGCTCGCATAGAGAAACTAAAGGATGCTGTTTCATTTGTTCAAGAATCAAATTGGGGAAGCTTATTGAGGAGAAGATCAGAAATATTCATGAACTTCTAGATAATGGTCCACGTTCAGAGGATTCAATTGCTATTCCTGTAAACAAGAGAGGTAATGTTTTGTCTGCAACACCAATGATGAAATATGAAACACACGAACAGATCTTTATGAAGATTTGGGGATTCCTACTTGATGAGAGTGCAAGAAGGATTGGTGTTTGGGGGATGGGAGGAGCAGGTAAAACAACTATCATGTCAGAGATTAACGATCACATAGTGAAAGGAAGTACTCAATTCAATTGCATTATTTGGGTGGAAGCATCAAAGGATCCAAAAAAGGTGCAATAAGATATAGCTGTGAGATTAGGTTTGATTTTTCAATAGACTGATGATGAAAGAGCAAGGACTTCTAAATTATTAGAAGATGTTGATAGGAAGAAGACATTTGCACTGATTTTGGATGAGGTTTGGGAACCATTCTCTATTGAAGAAGTTGGAATTCATTTCCCAATAGTAGAGAATGGTTGTAAATTAGTGATAATAACTCGAAGCCATATAGTGTGCAAAGACATGGAAACAAACAAGGATGTCAAAGTGGAACATCTTTCAGTGGATGAAGCCCGGAATCTCTTCTGTGACAAAGTTGGGAAGCATGTGCTATCAAATCGAGATGTGCAATTAATTACAACAGAAGTCGGGAAACAATGTCATGGTTTGCCTCTAGCTATTGTTACAATTGGGCGTGCATTGAGAAACAGCACCGATATAAGAGAGTGGGAGGATGCATTAAAAGAGTTAAGAACTTCAAATACTCGTATTCACAACTTTGATGAAGTAGTATGTTCTCGTTTGAAGTTGAGCTATTCAAAACTAGACAATGATGCAAGGCGGTATTGCTTTCTATTTTGTGCTGTATACCCAAAAAGTCATCTAATTGATGAGAATGAATTGATTAATTACTGTGTATGGGAAGATTTATTGGGTAGTGGAAGCATGGCCGAGATGAAATGAAAGGGGCAAAAGATTATACACTAGTTAATATCTACTTGCTTGTTGGAATTAAAAATTGAGAATGGTGTGAGATATGTCAAATTGCATGATTTGATGAGAGGTATGGCCCTCACAATCAAGAGCACAAAGCCTAGATGCATTGTGAAAGCTGGTATGGGACAAGTAAAAGTGCCGCCGTCTCAGGAATGAAAAGAAGATGTTTAATGGGCCTCATTGATGAGAAATGATGTGAAATATATAGGCCTCAGTCCAGGGCGTCCCAGACTCACTTCTTTACTCCTTCAATGTAACTCATTTGAACAAAATACATCCGATGACTTCTTTGACAATATGCAAGGGCTAAAAGTTATTGATCTCTCCTATACTGGGATTAGTGCTCTGCCTATGTCCCTTTTAGATTTGAAGAATCTACGTGCCTTGATATGTAGCCAATATTGGAATCTTGTTCGTGTTCCTTCTTTGGCAAGGCTCACAAAATTGAAGTATTTAGATTTTTCATTTTCTAGAAGCTTGACAGAACTTCCAGGAGGGATGGAACATTTGACCAGTCTGAGACACCTGGATGTCTCCTTCACATGTGTCCAAAACTTAGGAGCTAGAGTCTTGTCCAAATTTACTCTTCTAGAGGAGTTGTTGATTCTAGGTCCGCCTATGATTGGAGTATTATCTAAGGATACAAATTCTTACTCTTATGCAGTTGGAGTTGAAGAAATTTTATCCTGTCATAAGTTTTCTCTTGTGCACATGCAGCTACGTGACATTAAAGCTCACAGAAGATTTGTTAAATGTCTCGAGTTTTCTCAATTGAAGGAGTTCAAGCTTGCCGTTGGGTCTCTATACAAATATGATACTTCACTATTATTAGAGAGAACTAGTTTAGTAATAGATATGGATCGTGGGGGAAGGAACCTTTCAGAAGCAGAGATCACCGAATTGATTCCGAGAAATGTCATGGAGTTTGTGATTCAGAACTCTGATTATACGATCAAACGCTTGTCATTGCACTTATTGCGATACAGAACTGTGTTCCGGGATGGAATGCATTCTGGAAAGTGAGGAGAACAATTTGTCGCGGTTAGAGAGAATGAAACTATATGGTTTGCCAGAATTGAGGATGATTTGCGAGGAAGTTGTGAAACCAGGTACTCTGAAGAACCTGAAGAGTATTCATGTTGAAAGATGTGACTCATTGAAATTTCTGTTCCAAAAGCAGCTCATCCTCGAACTTAAAAGTCTTGAAGAAATTACGATCGTCGGTTGCCTTGGAATGGAAGAAATTATTGGAGAGAGGAATACAAATGCTGAAGGCCGCAGCCATGCAGCCAAAGTGATCCTTCCAAAATTGCAAAGGTTGAAGTTGATTGATTTACGAAGACTGAAAAGCATATACAATGGGGACATTCAATGTGATTCTCTACGCACCGTTTAATTCTGTCACTGCTATGCTCTAAATAAATTGCCCCTTGGTCTGTTTGGAATAGAGGAAGATCAGAAAACGTCATCAACAACTACCACTCTAGAACAAATATCATGTGAAACAGGGCAGTGGGAATCACTGAAGTGGGACCAACCCCAGGCTAAGCATCTCCTTCAACCATAGTTTGTCGTCCATCCTGATAGCAGGTATGCCTCAGTACACATATCACTTTGTTCATATGTATATTATAATAAATAAACTTAAATATAGATATGGTAATATTTTATTTTAAAAATCTTTTATCCACTTGTATTTAATTTGAATACATTATTCGCTTCTGATATGGAGACATGCAGGGAGAGGTTTTTTCCGAGTAGCAGTAATACGACGTGAAAGCAATATTACAATGGGGCCACAGTCATCACTTGATTTGATTCAAGTTGTGTTAGTTTACCGTTGATGCTGAAGTTTGTGTAATGTTCGATATTTGGAAGCAAAACGTTGTTGCTGCTTCTAAAATTATGGTGAGACCAAGGGAATTTTAAAGTTATTTCAGTATTTCTTTTCCAGACTTATTGTTAACCATATGCCTTTAAGAAGGATTTTGTGTGTTCGTGAAGTAAAGATGTGTTTATAGTCATTTACCATTTAGTTATCTAAACTGGTAATTGCGTAGTGAGAAACAGAGCATCACAGGGTGATCAAACAACATTAACCTCTCATATCATGACATATGAATTCTTTGGATTATGATGCTTTCTTGCTTGTAATTTCTCTCTGTCTCTCTCTCTCTTTTTCCCCTTCTCTAAACCATAATAGAGTTGGGAAAATAGGCCGAGTCTGTCAACTGGGTTTGAAATTTTTTCCCTTAAATAGAAATCAGCTGTAGGACCGAGGGTTTAAACAGGTTTTTTTCTTGTTTTTTTTAAATTTTTTTGGTATAATTCTAATATTATTAATTTTTTATATTGTTAATGATATTTCAAATATTTAGTTATTATTATCATTTTAAAACTAAATTTCACATAATGGTTTGATTTATTTAGTTTTAGATAATAATTTATCTAATTAAATTTTTAAAAAATGGGTTAATTTGAACTTTAATAATGATTTGATCTATATTATATGTGTTGATATTTTTAAACTATATATATTTGATAAGAGGGTATTTTTATATTTATATAACTTGTGATTCTATAATTTGAATGAGAAATTTATGAGTTTCAACAACAATGTTTCCTAAACTAAAGTAAAATAATAGTTAGACTGTAAAATTTAAAAGTGAAGTTCTTATAGAGAAGAAAAACTTGATATTTTGTTACTAAAGAAAAGTATACTTATAAAAAAAAGTAATTCATTATAGTGGTGATGAAGTTCCAAAAGATTAATGATAGTGTTTGTTTATTACCTATTTACACTATAGATGAAACTTTTAGATGTTGTTATCTTATTAATGAACGTTTTAGATGTTACTGGATGTTGATAGATATTTATATATAATAATATTTTCTATTTCAAACTTAATTTTACTCATATTTATGTCTTTTATTAATAATTTTATTGGTTTATTTTTATCTTTTTGATAAAAAATGTGAGAAATATGAAAAATAGTATTTTTTCTTAAACGGGCCGAAAGCCTGAGAGCCAGTCCTAAGCCTGTTAGCTTAAAGGCTAGGCCTAACAAATTGAAGTATTTTTAAAATTTTAACCCTATAGGACCAGCCCTTTTAAACCCGTTCCCATCTCTCCATATTAATTACTTAAGAGAAAGAATCTTTGAGCTTGCCAAAACTTGAATACGTATTCCACACACATTAGAACTAAAATTTTAAAAATACCCCAATTTGTTAGACCCAACCCTTAAGCTAATAGGCTTGCGGCCAACTTGTGGGCTTTTGGCCTGTTTAAAAAAATACTAGTTTTTATATTTCTCATTTTTTTATCAACGAAATGAAAATAAACCAATAAAATTGTTAATAAAAGACATAAATATGAATAAAATTAAGTTACAAATATAAAATATCATCATATATAAATATCCATCAATATCCAAGAATATCTAAAACATTCATTAACAAGATAACAACATCCAAAAGTTTTATCTATAATGTAATTGTGCAATAAATAAATACTATCATTAGTCTTTTGAAACTTTTTCATCACTATAATCAATTACTCTTTTCCATAAGTATGCTTTTCTTTCGTAACAAAAATATCAAGTTTTTCTTCTTTATAGGAATTTTAATTTTAAATGTTGCAACCTAGCTACTATTTTACTTTAATATGAGAAGCATTGTTGTTGAAACTCATAAATTTCTAATTCAAATTATAGAATCACAAGTTATATAAGTATAAAAATACTCTATTATCAAATATATATATATAGTTTAAAAATATCAACGCATATAATATAAATCAAATCATTATTAAAGTCCAAATTAACCTATCTTTTAAAAATTTAATTGGATAAATTATTGTATAAAACTAAATAAATAAAATCATTCTATAAAATTTAATTTTAAAATGATAATAATAACTAAATATTTAAAATATTATTAATAATGTAAAAAATTGATAATATTAGAATTACATAAAAAAATTTTAAAAAACAAAATTTTTTTTTGAAAGGCCTAAACAGGCAGGCTCTTTTAAGCCCTCGGCCCTCTAGAACCAACCCTCCAGGGCTTGTTTCCTATTTGAGGGGAAAAATTTCAAACCAGGCCTTTATAATTTCAGGGCCTAAAAGGGCCAGCTCGACGGGTTCACCCCGTTTTCCCGGTTCTACTTTTAAGGAATCTGTAGGAGAATTTTAAGGTAAACTTGGGGAATGTTAAAAGAAAATTTGTTTTCAACTCATTTTGATAAGCTAATCAAAATCACTTGTAAAAATAAAATCAAAATACTCCTCTGACCCTAAATATAAAACCCATTTTGTAATAATGGGTCTTATATTTAATACCGGAAGAGTATTTTTTTCAACAATTTCTGATGCTTACCTTAAATTCTCAAAAAAAAAATTCTTACATAGTTTAATCAAAATTATTTTTTTCTTAACCTTAAATAAATATAGTTAATTATTCCTTAATTATAGTTATTATTTGTAATTGCTTATACAAATCTTATGTTACACATTTGAAACCCTATTACTTCTTACAAAATTATCAAGTTAATATTTTTTTAAATACTCCTTTTGTCCTTAATATAGGATCTAATTAGAAAGTTAATATTAGTCCTAAATATAAGACCTACTTCATATAATTATCAATTTTTTTCCAATTAATCTTATTGATGTCCTTCAATAATAATCAAGTAGGAGATGGACTAAGGGAGAAAGGGAATTACAAAGATACTCAGAGTATTTTTAAAAAAAATATCATATTAATAAATTTAACTAATATTTTTAATTTACTCAAATTAGTAAATTAGGTCTTATATTAAGGACAAAAAAATATTTAACTTCTATTAATTTTTAACGTGCTGAGCTTTCACTGATGTAAATTGATCTCCATAGGCAATTTTTGTCTTGCAACCACGGAGCATATCTTGCGTATCTCAATTTTTACTTTTACTGAATCCAAAATAAATATATATTAAACAATTTATCTCAATTTCTGTAAAAACAATTTTTTAAGTGCTCATCGGAATTTCACACACCCCACTAGTAGTACTACTTTTCAATTCAAAAATGATTTCTCAGGCGAACTCGCGTACATTCTACACAGAAATGGGAAAGAACAGAATCCAGGACACCAAGCTCCAAAACACATTAAAGCCCGATTGGTAGAAAAAAGTAGTTAGAATGAAAAGAAATGAGCGGAATGAAATTTTTTTTAATAATGATATGTTTATTAAGCTGTTGATGAAAAATCTTATGATTGGTTTGGTGAAAAAAGATATATTATCTTTAATGACAACATATAATATTATTAAATTAAAATGCCTTTTGACCTTATAGAATAATAATATTATTAAAAAACAATACTTCAAAAAAAATAATTGAATAAAAATATTATAATTTAAATAAATATAAATATTTGATATAAATATAAAAATAATTAAATACAAAATACAAAAAAAATATAACAGAAAAGTTTGCACAAGGAATAAAAATAAATTCACTGGCAGGAAAAAAAAAGTATAACCAAACAATTTATAAATCTAAATGAACATAAATAAAGTCAATTAAAATGTGACCTTTTAGATGACATAATTTTCTAATTTAAATTTAAATGGGTCAAATGATTTATCATTAAAAAACTCTCTAAGATTAATTTTTAATACAACAAGACCCAATTAAAAACTCTTTGTATTTTGAAATTTATTTTCAAGATAGTGAGCAAGGGTAAATTATTTAGATAGATGTCACTAAAAATCTTATTGAGTTTATATTTATATCAAACAAATTTCACTTTAAAAGTATTAATAGTTTGTGAAACACTATAACTATATTAATCAAAGGTCAAAGCTAAAATATTTATGACTTTTATTCACAATTTTGATCATAGACTTATAAATGTAAAGAAGTTTTAATGGGTTTTATTTAATAGAAACTAGATTTAAATAACTCTTCAATGATAAGTCATTTAACTAATTTAGATTTAGATTGATAGAGTCATATTATCATGTGTGATGAAATTAAAGTTTTAATAGGACAACAAAAAGCAAATTTGAATTTGATGTCATAAATTTAAATTTTCTCACATCAAATTTGAATTTGATGCAGTAAATTCAACTTTTTTCGGCATCAAATTCGAATGTATTCATTTTTTTTCTCGTAACTTAAAGTTTAATAATGAGATTATTAATTAATATGGATTAAAATTTGTATTAAAAAAACCCAATTTATGCACCATAAATTCTAACTTTTCACTCAAAATTTGAATTCATCATGTCTCCGTTACACTCTATTTTTGACATTTTGAATAAAACAACTTTTGATCAGATATAACTTTTTCAGTTTAAATTCAAGTTGGGCAAATAACCTATCATTGAAAAGATCTTTGAGTCTAGCTTTTAATGCAATAAGACCTATTTCAAAATACTCTGTAATTTTAAAGTTATAATCAAAATAGTGAGCAAGGGTCATAAACATTTTTTTCTTAACAAATTTTGAATCGGATTTGAAAATTTATATCTAATTATATGGAAGTATTTTTTTATTAAAATAAATGTTGTCAAAAAACTTATTGGGTGAATGTTGATGCTTGTTGCCCAATCTATGTGTGTTGGTTGCATGAGTCAACAATGACAAAGTAGAGAAAACATATGAAAAAGATGAAGATTCAATTAGTGTTGGGTGTTTAAACAACTCCATGTTATGTTATTATCACTAAAAAAAATAAATAATACGGTTTATACTATTCTCCACTTGAAAAATCTTTGAAACAATTTTGATTTAATATAATTACGTTCAGGGGGTAGGATGTTTAATGAAAGAAAGCGGGGAGGGGAGAGGGAGTAAAAAGCACCTGGAGAAGAGGGAGATAGCAATGGCATATGTTATTAAGGGGCAAACCCTTCTTCAAGATTTTCTCATCATCCTGGAAAATGGGTTCCCACCAGAATATGGGGGAAGCCCTATTTCGATGTATAGAGGAAAACTCACCACCACCGGAAAATGGGTTCCTGAAATTTTGCCAGCAAAAAGCATATTGGTTATGAAAAGTTATGATGTTTCTTTTCCTCCTTCAAATTTTCAGCATACCAAACGGATTCTAGGTGTTACGTGGCGAAAGGAAATAACAAGTGTAACCGATTCAAGTACAGTAGTTAATTTTCTAACAAAGTGTAGAGGATTATAAATAACCCCACGTGTAATACTGTTGGCAGTGAATAAAAACCAGATTCCCGTATAGCTAGCTGATTTGTTCAAATTATAAGCCAAATATGAGGAAAAATTTTTGTCTTCAATTATTCTGATAAACTAATCAACATTACTTATCAAAATAAACTAAAAATAAATTTTGTTCCAATAATAACCCTTATGTTTTAGTTCTTAATATTTAACTCCATTAATTTTTAAAGTCCCGGGGTGAAATCTAGGTGATAAGAATGGTATATCGAGTAATTTGATCTCAATAGGCAATGTGTTCTCTTTTTTTTTATTTTTTTGTTCCTTAAGAGTGAAATACTTTAACACTTCTTATTTTTATCTTAATTATGCAAAATTTTCCTCTATTTTAAAAACTCATACGACTATCTTTGAAATCAATATATATATATATATTACATAAGCATCCCTATATATTTTAATTAGGTTTTGACTGTCAAGTTTAACTTTAAAACTTCTGTTTGATCAAAATACCCCTTTTAGCATGAGAATTATTTAAAATTCATATTTTGCTGAGAAATAAATTTTATACAACCAAAAATAGTTATGATGTATATATTTTAAAACTTTCTAATATGTTATAAAATTATTAATTCTGATTATATTAAACAAAATTTAAAGTTTTAGTTGGTTTCTTTTAAATGGATAAAAAACATATTGAAAATTTTAGATGCTCTGTGTTAATTCATAATAATGTAAATACTAATAGAAAAAATTGCAAAAAGAAAAGAAAATTAAAAAAAACTCTATTTTCCCTCCTGAATTTAAATTAAAAAAATGTCTTGAATATTTTTAAAAAAAATGTTTTCCTGAGCCCGCAGAGTTTCTCACAATTTACAAAGATTGTAAATGTTTTGAATCTCTCACTGATTACCAAGAACCCATACTTCGCTGAGCTGAGCTTCATCAGCAAAGTCTACTACTAGGACGAGAATAAAGGAACGAGCATCTGAACCTGATCTCACCAAATTGGACAATAAAAGAAAACACACGTTGGAGCGAACTTGGAGTTCCATTTTGATCTCTGAGTTCATATTTGGATAGCTTTTTCCCTTCGTCTTTGATTTTTTTAGCTGGAATCGTAGTGTCAAATATCTTAAGAAATTCGAATCGCGGCGATAAATTTGCACTGATCTTAAAAGAATCACTACTGTGCTCCAACATGAGAGAGGGCTCTGAAGGATGATTAGAAGAAAGAGACAGTAAAATATGAAGGGAAAATTAGTAAATAAAATTTTCAATTTAACAAAACTTCTAATTTAAAAATATATTTTAGAAACTTTTTAAAGTATTTGTAATTGAAGTGTATGTTTTAACAATAGAAAGAAACTTTACGTAATTAAAGTAAAACAAAAACGTAATCAGAGTATTTTACTTTCTGTTTTTTGTTTTAATTACACTACTATCTCAATTGTCACAAAACAGAGTTGGCAAACTCACGGTGACCGCAATTTATTAGTGCTTCAATTTGTTTATGTTAAAATATATAATTAATTTCCAATAATTAACGCTAACTTATGTTAACTCTGCCTATATTGTATAGCCGGTCCCAAGCCCGGATAAAGGAGGAGGGTTGTGTTAGGCCCTCGACAGCCAACGTAAAAACCCGTCGAATCTCATGAACATGGATCAACGAAGTAATTATGCTAATGCTAGGTCGTTGCCCAGAAGTGACGCGCTGTATGGCTGAGTATAGTGAGAAATGAGATAGAGCCGCTGTATCGTCGCCCAGAGGTAGTGTTAAATGAGCAAGGGCTACCGCACTCTCTTGGACGGAGGCAGCTAAAGAAGTTAGTTCATGAGACTGAGATTAGATTTGGCACTTGGAATATTGGGACGTTGAATGAGAAATCTATGGAAGTAGCAGGAGTTATGAGGGACAGAAGGATTAATATCTTATGCCTCCAAGAAACCAAATGGACTGGAGAAGCTGCCAAGGAACTTGGAGAGTATAAACTTTGGTACACAGGAAAGGTGAGCGAAGGAATGGGGTTGGTATCATCGTTGATGGGACATGGAAAAAGAATGTGGTAGAGGTTAAAAGGTTTGAGGACAGAATAATATCGTTAAGAGTAATTGTTGGGAAGGATACTATCAATATCATTAGTGCCTATGCACCTCAGGTTGGGGCAGGATACATCTTAAAGATAAGTTTTGGGAAGATATGGAGGGTTTGGTTCAAAGCATACCACTTGAAGAAAAAAATTTTATCGGTGGGGACCTTAATGGACATGTTAGTAAGGAAGCAGGACAATTCAGTGGGGCCCATGGTGGTTTTGGTTTTGGGGAGCTTAATAGTGGAGGACAATCTATTCTCGATTTTTCTCTTGCATATGATCTTAAGATTGTCAACACTTGTTTTAAGAAGCGAGAGGAGCATTTAATCACGTACAAAAGTGGTGTCTCGAAATCACAGATTGATTTCTTTTTGGTTAAGAATCTGGACAGAAGATTGTGTACTAATTGCAAAGTAATTCCAAGAGACGGGGTGACTGCCCAACATAGAGTACTTATCCTTGATGTGCGTTTTAAGAGTACCAGGGAAAAGTACCATCAAGTGGCAAAACCTAGGATTAAGTGGTGGCAGTTAAAAGGGGAAAAGCGGGAGTTATTCAAAAGGACTCTTTTAAAGGAAGGGATTTGGGAGTTGCAGGGAAACACAAACATGATGTGGGAAGAGATAGCTACAAGGGTTCGTTTGGTAGCTAAAGCAATTTTGGGAGAATCCAAAGGTCCTGGTCAAAGAGATAAGGAGACTTGGAGGTGGAATAAGAGTGTGCAGGAGAAAGTCAAACAGAAAAGAGATTGTTTTAAGGCCATACACTTGTACAATAGTGTAGAGAACCGAGAAAAGTATCAGTTGGCTAAAAAAGAGACAAAGAGAGCAGTGAGCGAAGCACGTACTAAAACTTATGAAGGGTTTTATCAGGAGTTAGGAACAAAGACGGTAGAAAGAAATATTTACAAGATCACGAAGCAAAGGAGAGGAAAAAAGAGAGATCTAGACCAAGTAAAGCATATAAAGGATGAAGATGGTAAAGTGTTGGTTACTGATGGTGATATTAAGGACAGATGGGAGGCTTACTTTTACAAGTTATTTAATGAGGGAAGAAATTATGTTACTCAGGACTTGCAGGACTTGTTAATTAACGAAGATGATCGAAATTTGGCTTTCTACCACAGGATACGTATCGGAAAGGTTAAGGCGGCTCTCAAGAAAATGGACAATGGAAAAGCCATTGGGCCTGATGGTATCCCTATTGAAGTTTGGAAATGTTTGGGCGATGAGGGGGAGGTGTGGCTAACCAAGCTTTTTAATAAAATTCTACGCTCTAAAAATATGCCGGATGATTGGAGGAGAAGCATTTTAGTTCCTATTTACAAGAATAAAGGAGACATTCAAAACTGTGCAAGCTACAGAAGGATAAAACTTATAAGTCATACAATGAAGTTGTGGGAAAAAGTGATGGAATATAGGTTGAGGTTGGAGACTTCTATTTCGGAAAACCAATTTGGATTTATGCCAGGGAGATCCACTTCAAAAGCAATCTATTTACTAAAAGGGTTAATGGAGAGATATAGAAGTAAAAGAAGAGATTTACATATAGTTTTATTGATTGGAAAAGGCTTATGATCGTGTGCCAAGAGAAGTATTGTGGAAGCCTTTGGAAAAGAAAGGTGTACGGGTTGCTTATATCAAAGCCATACAAGATATGTATGAGGCGGTAACTACCAGTGTAAGGACGCCTGGGGGGAGACAAAGGACTTCCCTATTAAGATTGGTCTACATCAGGAATCCTCTCTGAGTCCGTACTTGTTCAACATTATTCTGGATGTTCTAACTGAACCTATTCAAGAAAGAATCCCTAAGTCCATGCTCTTCGCGGATGATATAGTCCTTATGGCGGAATCAAAAGAAGAGATTAACACTAGTTTGGAGTTATGGAGAAGGACTTTGGAGTCGAAAGGTTTCCGTTTGAGCAGGAACAAAACAGAATATATGCATTGTGATTTTGGAGGGAGGCAAGGTAATGGGGATTTGGAGGTGAGGATGGGAGAGCAAATTATTCCTCAAGTATCAAAGTTTAAATACCTAGGATCCATTATACAGGAGGATGAGGAAATTGATGGAGACATTTCTCATAGAATACAAGCTGGCTGGTTAAAGTGGAGGAAAGCTACCGGAGTTATTTGCGATAAGAAGGTAGCTGAGAAACTTAAAGGAAAATTTTATCGGACTGCTATAAGACCAGCTATGATGTATGGTAGTGAATGTTGGCCAATAAAGGGAAACAAGAGCACAAAGTCGGAGTAGCAGAAATGAGGATGTTGAGATGGATGTGTGGTCATATAAGAAAAGATAGGATTCGAAATGAAAAGATCAGGACAAGAGTCTGTGGCACCTATCCAAGAGAAAATGGTTGAAAATCGCTTAAGATGGTTTGGACATGTGCAGAGAAGGCCTTTGGAGGCCCCGGTGAGGAGGGTGGATCAAACAAGATGGAGTCCCATAAAAAGAGGCAGGGGAAGACCGAGAAGAACGTTGAATGAGGTCATTGAACGAGACCTCCTAGTCAACAACATATCTAAGGATTGGGTTGTTGACAAAGTACGATGGCGTCGTGTGATTCATGTAGCCGACCCCATCTAGTGGGATAAGGCTTGTTGTTGTTGTTGTAATGCTAACTTATGTTGTTTAATTTTCCTGTGTTAAACTGCGGTGTGCGTTCCCTTTTCTTTTATTTCTTTATGAAATTAACTTGGCTGAAGCCATCAAAATTGGGATCGGCTCTCCTCCTCTGCTCTTACTCTCCGCTCTCCTGCTCTGTCCAAAGTTTCATCATTTTGGGTTTAAAAATGAGGCCGATCATTTTTTTTTCAAACCTATATTCATCATTTTAGAGTATTAGTGTCCTAAAATAATTTAGTGCATCTTAAAATATTTGTTAGCGGCATCTAGTATCTAATAAGTTAGACTTGTAGTATTTTGTTAGTAGCACACGGTATTCTAAAACTAATTTAGGATATTGGGTTAAAAAAATAATGTAGAATACTAGATACAGTAAAATTAGTTTAAAATACTGGGTATTATTTGGTGTGTTTGCCAATTAAGATGTGTATAATCATTTATCACTTATCCATCTAAATTAGTATAATTGCATAGTGAGAAAGAGAACATCAGAGTATTCAAACAGCATTGGCCTGTTATATTATGACTTATGAATGCTTTGGATTATAATGCTTTCTTTCTTGTAATTTCTCAATTTTTCCTTCTGATCAGAACCATATTTTATTACTGAAGAGAAAGAACCTTTGAGCTTGCCAAAACTTGCATGCGTGCTCCCAGCTGACGCATATTTAGCGAGCCGTTAGGAGAATTTTAAGCTGAACTTAAGGGAATGTTAAAAGAAAATTCGTTTTCAACTGATTCTGATAAGCTAATCAAAATCACTTTTCAACAATTTCTTACGCTTACCTTAAATTCTCTTCCAAAAAAAAAGAATTCTTATATTGTTTAATCAAAATTACTTTTTTTCTTAACCTTAAATATAGTTATTCATGCCTTCATTATAGTTATTATTTGTAATTGCTTATACAAATCTATTTTACACCTTTGAAACGCTATTACTTCTTATAAAATTATCAAGTTAATGTTTTTTTTAAATACTCCTCCATCCTTAATATATGATATAATTAGAAAGTTAATATTAGTTTTAAATATAATGCCTATTTCATATAATTATCAACTTTTTTCTTAATTAACCTTATTGATGTTTCCTCAACAATAATCAAGTAAGAGAGGGACAAAAAAAATAAAAAAGATGCTTAGCATATTTAAAAAATCATATTAATTAATTCAACTAATATCTTTAGTCTCTTTAAATTAGTTAATTATATTTTATATTAAAGATAAAAGGATATTTAACTTCTATTAATTTTTAACGCGCCGAGCTTTCACTGATGTCAATTGATCTTCATTGTCAATTTTTATCTTACGACCACAGAGCATATCTCATGTATATCTCAATTTTTATTTCCAACTAGCGTGTGAGGAGTGTTTGAACTAGGAGGTGTTTGGCAACTCTCAAAATGCTTATTTTTCTGTAAAACAAGGTAAATTCCTCTATATATTTACTTCGTAAACCGTAAAAGTACTTCTGAAATCATGATTTTGTTTCCATCCAAACATCCCTTTAGTTTTTAGAAATAATTTTGCTGAATCTAAAATAAATATATATAAAAAAATTGTGTTTTGATTTGTTTAAAAAATACTTTTTTAAATATGCTCATGAGGATTTCAAACACCCGGCTAGGAGTATTACTTTTCAATTAAAAAATGATTTCTCCGCGGAGCTCGTGTGCATTTTACGCAGAAATAGAAAAGAACAGAATCTAGGACTCCAAGCTCCAAAGTCAGTATCGACGAAAATGCACATGACGCCACAAAATTTGCTTAGGCATAAAAAATACGCATAAACTTTTTCAAATGAGACAAAGATGTCATAACCATTAACTGAACCTGGGCCATTACTTTTGAAAGGTGAGGCCCACACTAATTTTCAATTTGGAAAAATAATTTAATTTAAATTATTGTATTTTTTTACTCAAATAAAATTTAGGATGTTAAATACACATTTACAAAGCGGAGGAATGAGGGGGTGTCCTTGGCCTGGCACATAGAGCTGATGGTGTAACACGAGGGAGCGAGCTTCATAAATTTTTATTTCCAAGAGTATAAGTGTTCTTTTATTATAAATAAAAAAAATTATAATTAGGTTCTACCTAAAAAAATTAAATAGCCAAAAAGTCTCTTAAAATCATGAAATTATTTTGAAATTCTGAGAAACTTTATTACAATAAATTTTATTTATTTAATTACCAAATTATCCTTATTTTATTTTTGAAGTTTGTACTGCTAACTGAAAGAGCAATAGTTGATATTGAAACTATCGCGACAAATATTAACAATACATTTTTTCAGCATTATAAGGTATTGATGACACATTTTCTCAGCATTTATTGCAAAAAAATTGTGATAGTTGTCAATGTGTTGTCAATACCTGCAGTGATAGTTATTAATCCTTTCACCCTAAGTTATCAACAACTGCTCTTTTAATTATCAATACAAACTTAAAAAAACAATTTGATAATTAAACAAATAAAATTTATTATAAAAAAATTTCTTGAAACTTCAGAATAATTTTAAAAGATTTTTTTTATTTAATTGTTTTTAAATGGAATCTAATTACAATTTTTTTCTCTGAATAATTTTATTCAAAATATTAACAGGCGCTGATATTTCAGTAAAAGCTTAAATTTCAGTTCATGGAATAGTCCAGCTGTCCGCTTCATAAATAATTAATCTGAATAATTCATAATTGAGATTGATGAGATTGGCGATGTGGGGCGGGATGGGGAGTCGTACAGCTAGCTGTCGGGCTTGGGCATGAGTAAGAGAAGGTTTTTTTTGGTCTTATATATAAGTCACTTTATTAAATTTTCAGTGTGAATGTACTATTTTGTCTTTCATTTATTATAGTGTAAGTAGTTATTTTTTTAAAAGGAGTATATATTAAATAGAGGTAAAGTTGAAAAGTTGCTATATTTTAATAAAAAGTTAATACAATTTAAGGTTTTTTTTAAAACATGTTAAAGTGCCTTCTAAACAGGAGAAGAAGAATATGTACGACGAGCATTTGACTTTATCACTGTTGCTCTGCCTTTTGCAATTCTCATATTACGAGGGACCAATGGTAGGAAAGAGGAGCTAGCTGTGGGACTCGGCCATGAGTAATATGAGCGACGAGCATGTGACTTTATCACTGTTGCTCTGCTTTTTGCAGTTCTCATATTATGAGGGTGGGCTCGCCCCGTACCAAAGGCGGGAAAGAGGAGCTAGCTGTCGGGCCCGGGCATGAGTAATTTGAGCGACGAGCATGTGACTTTATCACTGTTGCTCTGCTTTTTGCAGTTCTCATATTATGAGGGTGGGCTCGCCCCGTACCAAAGGCGGGAAAGAGGAGCTAGCTGTCGGGCCGGGCATGAGTAATTTGAGCGACGAGCATGTGACTTTATCACTGTTGCTCTGCTTTTTGCAGTTCTCATATTATGAGGGGGGCTCGCCCCGTACCAAAGGCGGGAAAGAGGAGCTAGCTGTCGGGCCCGGGCATGAGTAATTTGAGCGACGAGCATGTGACTTTATCACTGTTGCTCTGCCTTTTGCAGTTCTCATATTATGAGGGTGGGCCCGCCCCGTACCAAAGGCGGGAAAGAGGAGCTAGCTGTCGGGCTCGGGCATGAGTAATTTGAGCGACGAGCATGTGACTTCATCACTGTTGCTCTGCCTTTTGCAGTTTTCATATTATGAGGGTGGGCCCGCCTCGTGCCAAAGGTGGGCAAGCTGTGGGCATGAGTAATATGAGAGCATGTGACCTTATCACTGTTGCTCTGGCTTTTGCAGTTTTCATATTATGACGCTGGTCCCACCCTCTCCCTCAAATATCTCATTTCTTCTATTTGATAACCTCACCGCCTTCCGCTCCCCCTTCCCCGTGCCACACTCCCTCCTCTTTCGATATCCATTGCACGTGTTTTGTCGCCCGCGCCCACCAACACAAAATCCCTCCTAGCCATGTCTATTGACTCTCTTATTAGTATTACACCAAGTCTCTAACCTATTTGATACGCATAACTAAGCAGGTGCTCCAAAGAAGCTCTCCATTGGTTAAAGACTTCTCTGAAGGTATTTTAAGATTAGCAGAGAAAGGAACTTTGAAGAACTTGGAAGACAAATGGTTGATCCCTTCCGATAACTGCTCAAGGGACTCAACGTCGTCTTCTGAAACTGAAAGCCTAACCCTAGCCGACTTTTGGATTTTCTGTGAGAAGTGGTCTCACTTCCATTATCTTCTTGATTGTTGCTCCATTGAGGACTCACCTTCATCAACAGAAAGAAGGCGGTCAAGACTACGACGATGACGATAATTAACAACAATAACAATAACGAAGATTCCAATAATAATGGTGTTTGGAACTAGGCACTAGTAACACCCACCTAAGGGCTTTACAACAATGGCTGTTTCAATTTCAACGCTACATGAAGAGCTACGCCATTTGGTGCACTTAAAAAAAATGACTTTCAACGTTAACTTCCTGCGGTGACTTTTGAAGCCGCTCTTAAAAGCCAAACTTTCTGGGACGACACAAAAAGTATTACCAAAAATCGGATTTTTGTGATGACATAAAATATTGCTGCTAAAAGTAACATTTTTGGTGACCATCTTTTTTTTATCGCTGTCAAAAGTTTTGAGTTTTCACTGTGACTTTTTGTATCGCCATTCAACATTTTGATTTTTAACGGTGACAGCAGATGTTACTGCTAAAACTTACCAATTTTAGTAGCGACAAAACAAAGTCCCTTCTTCTGAAACTTTTTTCCCTTTTTTTTTTAAAAAAAATTGTCATATTTTTATAATAATTTTGTTCATGAATGTAATATATTATTAATATATACAGTATTTTTACATATCGATGTGTTTAAAGTCAGAGAGTTTGAAAAATAATGTGATGTTAGGACATTATTTTTGTTAGAGAGATGATATAGAGTGAGAAAGGGAGGATGAGAGGGGGTGTGCATAAGAGACAAATGATATTTATATCTTGTTCAGGGAGTGTTTGGGTAACCCATAAATACTTTTTAGAAGCATTTTTTCACAAATCTAAATAAACTCCTCCACATATTTACTTCGTATACCGTAAAGGTACTTTTAAAATCATAATTTTGTTTTTACCTAAACACCCCCTTAGTGTGTTTGGGAGGCAAAGAAATGGATGGTAAATATAAATCGTACAATTAAGCTCATAAAAGTTTAATAAATTTATCCCCAAGCCATATGGGATATTTTCTCTAAACATCTTAATCAAGATATCCTTATAAATAGATTAGCTAAAAAATATTAAATATATTCATATGATATTATATAATTATTTAATATTATCTTAAAATATTAGTATAAATCATACATTTATTCTACAATTTGTAATAAATTAATAAATAAAATTAATAAAAGCGGAAAATATACGTAAAAATTTACCAACAAATTTTTTAAAAATTGTATAATTAATGTAGATGAAAAATAACTTTTTCAAGCAAGGAGAAAATAGATGGCATAATCTGTAAATGAATTTTTTATTTTTATGTAATAATTTTTATTTCTAATTAAAATATTAAATAATATTATAAACTGAATATAAATAAGAAATTTATGGATGTATTATATTTCATTCACTATATAAATACTTTAGTTTATTTAAGAAGTATATGATAAATATTTTATCAACATATATTAAAATATAAGATATAATATTAATATATATTTACATAATATTTATAATATATATTAATATTAACATATACATTAACATATGTATAATTTAACATATTTATACAATAATATTTATATATTTATATCAGATATATATTATAAATAATATCATAGAGATATATATCTCATTTTGCAATAAAAAGGTGAGAATTCATCACAGTTTATATGGTAGGAGGCTCAACACAATAACAAGGAGGTCAAGGGTTTGAATCTAAGCAAGTACATTTAGGAGGTGAAAATATTAAGAGTTGACATGGCGTGATGTGGCGAGATGTGATGACACGTGGCTGGTGATGGGGGCAATGATATGTAGAGCCGGGAAAACGGGCCGAGCCCATCGGGCCGGCCCGTTTAGGCCCTGAAATTACGAGGGCCGGGCTTGATATTTTTCTTAAAATGAGAAATAAGCCCTGGAGGGCCGAGGGCTTAAAAGGGCCGGCCCTGGAGGGCCACGGGCCGGCCCTTTTAAGCCCTTTTATAATTTTTTTTATTTTTTATATAATATTAATGTTATTAATTTTTTACATTGTTAATAATATTTCAAATATTTAGTTATTATTATCATTTTAAAATTAAATTTAGTTTTAGACAATAATTTATCTAATTAAATTTTTAAAAAATCGGTTAATTTGGACTTTAATAATGATTTGATTTATATATATGCGTTGATATTTTAAACTATATATCTATTTGATAATAGAATATTTTATGCTTATATAACTTGTGATTCTATAATTTGAATTAGAAATTCATGAGTTTCAACAACAATGTTTCTCACATTAAAGTAAAATAATAGTTAGATTGCAAAATTCAAAAATAAAATTCTTATAAAGAAGAAAACTTGATATTTTTGTTACGAAAGAAAGCATACTTATGAAGAAAAGTAATTAATTATAGTGATGATGAAGTTTCAAAAGATTAATGATAGTGTTTATTTATTGCACAATTGTATTATAGATAAAACTTTTAGATGTTGTTATCTTGTTAATGAATGTTTTAGATGTTCTTAGATGTTGATGAATATTTATATATGATGATATTTTATATTTGTGACTTAATTTATTCATATTTATGTCTTTTATTAATAATTTTATTGGTTTATTTTTATAAAAAAATTTGATAAATATAAAAAAATAGTATTTTTCCTTAAACGGGCCAAAAGCCCGCGGGCCGGCCCTGGCCCTGTAGCTTAAGGGCCGGGCTTAGCAAATTGGGGTATTTTTAAAATTTCAGCCCTGGAGGGCCGGCCCTTTTAAGCCCGCCAGCCCTGAAGGGCCAGCCCTGGAGGGCCGGGCCGGCCCTGATTCCCGGCTCTAATGATATGGCGACATGTGGCTAGTGGCGGAGAGGGAGGCAAGTGAGGTGACAGGTAATGGATGGCGTGGCTTGAAATGGCAGGTGGGTGATGATGTGTTGTTATTATTATTATGTTTTTTGAACTCGATGAAAGTATCATTCAGCAGTATAGGGTCACCGTTAAAAGTGACATTTAACAGCAGCACATTGCTGCTAAAGACACCTTTGAACGGTGACATTTGTCGCTGATATTAATATCAACGACACTCGCTGCAATAGTGACTTGGTGGTGAACAAAAGTCACCGTTAAAAACCTTTAGCAGTGACTTTTTAACTCTCAACAGCAGCATGACACAGAAACTGTGCGCCATTGGAATTCTTCAAAGTGGGAGAGTGTGAGAACTTCTGATGATCATGTTAGTCCTCGACGGACCCAATCAGTTGGCTTAGAAATGTTATAGTTACCTAGCTAGGACTGATACTTGTGCAATTATATATCACTTATGGAAGATGTATGCGTCTCTCAGCTTGTATATCTGTGTGTAATCTCCTCTTTTATGTAGACCCAGTACGCTTTTCTGTACATTGCATGGAGTTTGAGTGATTATGCTCATCTATGTATGGACATGTCTTGCATGAGTCTGACATGCCAATTAGCCCTTATGTAAATTAACGAGGACATTTGAGGATCATTGCTAGAGAGCAGGGCTAACGAGAATTAATTTGGAGTCGGCAGTCATTTCTTGAATTTTAGTCCCTTCATCATAGTTTAAGGAGAACTTGAAAGTACAGCGAGAAACATTTGAATTCATGAAAAGGTGGAAAGGATATTGTCCATCTAAAAATATAAATAGGTCTTATTAATTAGCATATACTACCTCCGATCTTTAATATAAGAACTATTTAATTAATTTAAATAGACTAAGAACACTAGTTAAGTTGGTTATTTCTAATAAATAGATATTGTCTTTCTTTAAATATCTTTACTAGTAAAATATATTGGTTAGAATTATTATTATTATAAGAATTAGTTTGAAAAAAATTTATAAATATGAGAGACAAAGTGATTCGAATATTATATTTCATACCAAAATAAAAGTCAAATAAATTTTTATATTAATAACATGAGCTAATATTATTAATGCTTGGATGGGTATTAATTACGGTGGGGGGCTAATTGGGTGATGTTAGCACGCCGGCCCCGAAATGCAAGGGCAAATAATTAATGAAAAAAAATCATAAACAGATATAAAAATAAAAAAAATTATAAATAGGGTATTATTAGTTCTAATAACAACTGCCGATTGATAAGCAACTGATAATTATTTTTTGTGAATAAGTCTTTATATGCAATTTTCAATTTCTAAGATTTTTTTTTTTTTTTGCAAATATCCCAAAGTATAAAGACTTATAGTTTTTTTCCCTCATGGTAGACTTTAAAATTAGAAAAAAATGGTAAAAAGAGAGAGACTGTCAAAATAAAAAAAAATTGTAAATAAAAACTCATGATAATATTTATATAGATTTTGACAACAATAATATAAATTTTAACAAGAATTTTATAAACTGATTTGTCTGTATAATTTTTTTATTTTTTCGGCTGTTTTTTTTAATCATTTTCTCTTAAAATGATGCTAGTAAAAGGAAAGGGCAAAAAGAGGACATGTGGGGTAGACTGTAGAGGGACATGATAGCTGGCATCCCAAACCATATCAACCCGACCTTTTCAAATACACACGTTTCTTTTTCGTTTTCTGCATCGCTATTCTCTTTTCTGACTTTCTCTCCTCTCAGTGTTGACGTAAGAGAAAGGTAGAAAACGTGACACAGAATCAAACATCTTGAAGAACGACGAAGGAGATGGAAGAGTTCCAAAGAGGTGAAGGAAGGGTGATGGGCGATGCCATGACCAGATTTGAATTTTTGTGCTGAAATAGAAGCTTGGTACGATTATTTCCTCTTCGTCCCTTTTATATCTGTCTTCTTTTCCGACGGATTCAACTTTATGCTTATGCAACATCCGGATTCTTCCTCTTATTATTCACTGTCCTCTTCCTGTCATGACTACATAATTTTCTTTCTTAAAGAGAATAGCCCCTCCACCACAAAAAGTGAACTTGCCGGTGTCTTCAAGGTTGGAATACTGTGACTACAACCTTGTAGATGCCCTGATTTGACATTTTTTGTGTTTTTGAACCTGATTGATAAATACCCCTTCCAAATTTTTCTCTCAGTGTGTTGCAATACTTGGAAGACTCGATTAAAATAAAGTTTGAATATTTGATAGTTCCTGCTACACATTAGCCAGAAGCATGAAATGTATGCCTCACTAAAATCAGCGTTTTGTTTCTATTTTGATTTCACATGTGCTCGAGCAGGTTTTTGTTTATAATTTTCTATTTGGAAAACCATTGTTCAAATATATTCCCGCTCTTGATGCTCTTCCCTGTACAGTCTTGGAGATGGAGGTGGAAATATCATAGGCTTACAACCTGGCTTGGTTGGGGCCTGATATGGCCTGAATTGTTTGAGTAAGTAGGTCAGGCCTAAGGCCTAGAGGCTTTTAACAAGCTAAGTCTTAAAATTTAAAGTACGGCTAGATTAATTTTTTAAAATTTATTTTATTAATATATATTAAAATATATAGGCTTCTAAGTATACTAAATACATACATTTATATAGGTTTTAGTAGGCTTAAAACCTATTTATGACTTTTAAAGATTGAAACATAAGGTCTTTTTAACTACCTACATTGTAAGTAGACCTTTAAAATGACTTCAGGCTTGCCAAACCTTTCAAAGGCTCAGGTCTTTGGGGGGGGGGGACTTCTATACAAGCTCAGACCCATGCTTAAGCTTTGAACACTTATTATAAGCTTAAGCCTATTTAGCCAAAGCCTAATCTGTTTCTATTCCTAGTTAGACATCATATATTTCACCTTGCATTTTATATTCATCTGTTTGTTTGAATTCCTTGGAGCCAACCATGGAACTTGTTGGGAGTTTGTCAAGCTTCATAGGACTTGTGCTGCTCTCATCATGAAGTAATTAGGAAAAAAAAGAAGGAAAAATTACACATAGATTCTACACAAGACAATTAATTCATAAAAAGTTCTTAGAAATTCTAAAATGATTCCTAAGTCCCCAGAGATCTATGTGTAATAAATTAAAATTATAAAATTATTTATTTACCCTCATTAATTTTGTTGCAGTAATTATTTACAACCTCAACAGTGGCTGTTGACAACTCGAGGAGAAGTGGTTAACAACCTCAGCAGTGTCCCTGACAACTCACTCTATGAGATACCAGGCGCACTGTGGATATTGTTAACCACTTCTCCTCATATTGTCAACAGCCACTGTTAAGGTTGTAAATGAATGGGACTAAATAGATAATTTCACAATTATAATTTATTACACACAGGTCCCTGGGGAATTAGGAGTTATTTTAGGATTTTGAGGAACTTTTTGTGAATTAATCCTCTTGTATGGGACCTGAGTGTAATTTTTTCAAAAAAAAATTATAAACACTTGAGAGCATCCGAGAGGAAGATTCAGCGGCTGAATTTTTTGATGCAAAAGGTGGATGCTCGTCAAAAAGATGTAGGAGAGATGCAGTAAGAAAATTGGATACAGAAAGCTGCCAGAGGGGATTTCGTTGGAGCTACGATCTAAACACTTAAAAGCATGTTTATGTTCTGAAACAAAATTCACTTCTTTTCTTATTCAACTCTCTCTCCCTCTTTCCTTCACGTCCTTTTGTTTTGCTTGCCTTCTCCGGGGAACATTGACTAAGGCAGACTCTGTTTTCCCTTTTTTAAGATTATTTTTTATTGTAATCTAATTAAAGTTTTCACAATACATTAACTATCTTGTAAAATTATTTCAAAAATTACTGATTATAAAATTTATCATCTAAAAGTACTTAAGATACTAATATTTTGAATGAGTATAACTCATTTTTAGCAAATGTAATTTTTTCTAAACTATTTACATCATATTTTTAGTTATGTATAAATATTTTTTATTTTGCATATAATTAAAGATAGATTCCTCACACTTGAAAAAAGTAGCATTCATAGAAGATAAGTTGCACTTGAGTCATTAATAAAATTTCAGGTATCTTTGATAATAAATTTTGCAAGGAGATATTTTTCAACAATTTTCCGAAATTTCTATTCTTATTCTTATTATTATTTTACATAAATAAATTTAAAAGATTAAAATTTCAATCGAACAATTTAAAATTATAAGAAAATATTCTCATTAAATTTTAATAAAATTTTATATTTTATATTGATCAAATTATAATAGTAGAAATTTATTTGCATAAAATAATTATTTTATAAAATATTAAATTTAAACACATGAAATTATAAAATGACAGTAAAAAGAAAAGGAAAGAAAAAGAAAAGAAGGGAAAAATGAGAGGATAGTGTCCCGAAATCACCTCTTTTATTATTATTGTTGTTGTTGTTGTTAAAGGATAAATATTATTAAAATTAAAATAATAATTTATAATACTACCTTCGGTCCTAATTATAAGAGTCAGTTGACTAATTTGAGGAGATTAAGAAAGTAAATTAAGTTAGTTATTTGTTCTAAATAAGTGTTGTAATTATTATTAGAAAGGCTATTTTGAAAAAATATATATAAATATAAGAGATAAAATGGATTGGGTCTTATATTTAAGATCAAAATAAAAGTCAATTAAGAAAAGGGTAGTGCATTGTTGGCAAGAGAACGCGAATGCAAATTAGAAAAAGGAGCATGAAATGATCGTCTCACTAAAATCACCATTTTGTTTCTATTTTAGCTAACCGTGCGCTCCAGCTGGTTTTTTTTTATGATTTTCAATTTGGAGATCATATATTTGACCTTTCGTTACGTTTTCAATATGTAGTTGACAGGACACACTAGCTCCAGCAACATACATTTTGCTTGTTATATTCGTTTGTTCGTTCGAATTCCTTGGAGCCAACCATGGAAGTTCTTGGATGTGTGTCAAGCACCCTAGGCTTGTGTTGCTGTCTACATGAAGTAATTAGAGAAAATTATAAACACTTCAGAGCATCCAGGAGGAGTATTCAACAACTGGATAATTCGAGGCAAGAGTTGGATGCTCGTAAAAGAGATGTTGAACATGAAGTAAATCGATTGTGCAGTCAAAACAGAGCACAGCCAACAAATCTATGTAATTTCTGGTTTGAGAAAGTTGATGGGGTAAAGACAGAAGTTAACAAGCTCTTGGATGAAAATGGCTCACATAGAGGATGCTGTTTCATTTGTTCAAGAATCAAAATGGGGAAGCTTATTGAGAAGAAGATTAGAGATATTAATGAACTTCTAGATCATGTTCCACCTTTGGATCATTTAATTGTTCCTATAAACAAGGTTGGTGATGTTTTGTCTGCAACACCAATGGTGGAATATGAAACACATAAACAAATTCTTCTGAAGATTGGGGAATTCCTACTTGACAAAAAAGTCCGAAGGATTGGTGTCTGGGGAATCGGAGGAGCAGGTAAAACAACTATCATGTCAGAGATTCACAACCGCCTAGTGAAAGGAAGGAGTCAATTTAATTGCATTATTTGGGTGGAAGCGTCAAAGGATCCAAGAAAGGTGCAACAAGATATAGCTAGGAGATTAGGTTTGATTTTTCAAGATGCTGATGATGAAAGAGCAAGAGCTTCTAAATTATTAGAAGCTTTTGATAGGAAGAAGACATTTGCACTGATTTTGGATGAGGTTTGGGAGCCACTCTCTATTGAAGAAGTTGGAATTCCTTTTCCAACAGCAGAGAATGGTTCTAAATTAGTGATAATAACTCGAAGCCGTACAGTGTGCAAAGACATGGAAACAGACAAGGATGTCGAAGTGAAACTTCTTCCAGAGAATGAAGCATGGAATCTCTTCAATGACAAAGCTGGGGAACTTGTGCCATCAGATCCAAATGTACAATCAATTGCAATGGAAGTGGCGAAACAATGCTGTGGTTTGCCTCTAGCTATTGTTACAGTTGGGCGTGCATTGAGAAATACAGCAGATATAAGAGAGTGGGAGGATGCATTACAAGAGTTAAGAACTTCAACTACTGGTATTCACAACTTTGAGGAAGTAGTATATTCTCGTTTGAAGTTGAGCTATTCAAAACTAGAGGATGATGCAAGGCGGTATTGCTTTCTGTTTTGTGCTTTATACCCAAAAGGTCATCTAATTGATGAGAATGAATTGATTAATTACTGGGTATGGGAAGATTTATTAGGTGGCGGAAGCATGGCCAAGATGAAACGAGAGGGGCAAAAGATTATACGCCAATTAATATCTGCTTGCTTGTTGGAATTAAAAATTGGGAATGGGGTGAGATATGTGAAATTGCATGATTTGATAAGAGATATGGCCCTCACAATCATGAGTACAAAGCGTAGATGCATCGTGAAAGCTAGCATGGGACAAGTAAAACTGCCGCCCCCTCAGGAATGGAAAGATGTTCAGTGGGCATCATTGATGCGAAATGACGTGAAATATATAGGATTCAATCCAATCTGTCCCAGACTCACTTCTTTACTCCTTCAATGCAACTCATTTGAACAAAATATATCAGATGACTTCTTTGACAATATGCAAGGGCTAAAAGTTCTTGATCTCTCCAATACTGGGATCAGTGCTCTGCCTATGTCTCTTTCAGATTTGAAGAATCTACGTGCCTTGATATGTAGCCAATGTTGGAATCTTATTCGTGTTCCTTCTTTAGCGAGGCTCACAAAATTGGAGTATTTAGATTTTTCAGTTTCTAGAAGCTTGACAGAACTCCCAGAAGGGATGGAACATTTGACCAGTCTGAGACACCTGGATTTCTCCTTCACATGCGTCCAAAGCTTAGGAGCTGGACTCTTGTCCAAATTTACTCTTCTAGAGGAGTTGTTGATTCTGGGTTCGCCTATGAAGGTAGTATCATCTGACGTTACAAATTCTTACTCTTATGCAGTTGGCGTTGAAGAAATTGCATCCTGCCATAAGTTGTCTCTTGTGCACATGCAGCTATGTGACATTAGAGCTTACAGAAGAATTGTTAAATGTCTCGGGTTTTCTCAATTGGAGGAGTTCAAGCTTGTGGTTGGGTCTCTAAACGAATATGACACCTCACAATTATTTGAGAGAACTAGTTTAGTTATAAACATGAATTATGGAGGAAGGAACCTTTCAGAAGCGGAGATCACCGAATTGATTCCGAGAAATGTGATGCAGTTAGTAATTGAGTATTCTGATATAAAACGCTTCTCTTTGCACTTACTGGATGGAATGTGCTTGAAAACTTGTGATATCAAATGGTGTTTCGGGATGGAATGCATTCTGGAAAGTGAGGAGAACAATTTGTCACAGTTAGAGAGAATGAAACTATATGATTTGCCAAAACTGAGGATGATATGCGGGGAAGTTGTGAAACCAGGTACTCTAAAGAACCTGAAGAGTATTCATGTTGAAAGATGTGGCTCACTGAAATTTCTGTTCCAAAAGCAGCTCATCCTCGAACTTAAAAGTCTTGAAGAAATTAGCATCGTTGATTGCCGAGCAATGGAAGAAATTATTGAAGGAGAGAGGAATACAAACGCTGAAGGCAGCAGCCATGCAGCCGAAGTGATCCTTCCAAAATTGAAGACCTTGAAATTGCATTATTTAGAAAACCTGAAAAGCATATACAATGGGCACATTCAATGTGATTCTCTACGCACCATTGAAGTTGGTCGCTGCAAAGCTCTAAAGAAATTGCCTCTGGGTCTGTTCGGAATAGAGGAAGGTCAGCAAATATCACCATCATCTGCTCTTGAACAAATAAGGTGTGATGAACAATGGTGGGAATCGCTTCAGTGGGACCAACCCCAAGCTAAGTATCTCCTTCAACCGTACCTTGTCAATCCCCATAGCAGCAGGTATGCTTCAGAATGTTCTTCAAATGACATATTAACAATTAATGATTGTAAATATGGATATAATTTATTTTTTTTAATTTTTAAACTGTTTTTATCCACCCCATTCAATTTGATTTCATTATTCAATTTCTCATACATACAGGGACAGGTTTGCTCCAAGCAGCCGTAATACAGCGTGAAGGAGTTAATGTTGAAGTTTGTATAATATTTGATATGAAGAAAAGGAAATATCGTGTGCGCCCCTGTTATTGGAGTGTTGGCTTGTTTCTTCCAACTTTATGGTGAGACTAAAGTGAATTTTAAAGCTATTTTCATATTTCTTTGTGAGACTTGCTGTTAACCATATGCTTTAAGAATGATTTGGTTTCTTTGTCAAATAAGGTGTCTTTAATCATTTATCATTATAATTTTCCAAATTTTATTCTTTGGTAGAATCATACGCTCTACTCAGAAATAGTAGGCAATAGATTTGATGAGAACGCACTCCCAAACACATTTAGGACCGGTTTATTTAACATTAAAAAAAATTATATTTGACATTTTATTCCATGTAAAAAAACTTGGACTCATTTAGCCCTTCGCATCTCAATTTGAATGGTTCGTTATTTCTTCATGAAATTAACTTGCCCGAAGCCATCAAAATTGAGTGCTAGTATTTTTAACGCTGTTTTTCCCGCTTGAAATTAGAATAAGTCTACTGCATTATTAGCACTAAGCCCATGTCTATACATATAGAACTGCAATGCGATCCAAACATAATTTAAACAAGACACTGCAGAATTTCACGCAATTCTCTCCTTAAAAAAAAATGATGCACAAACATAATTAAATGTCTTTTTAATTATTGCCAATATTTGTTTGTTTGTCTCTTTAGTCTCACCCTCAATGGATTCCTATCAAATATCAGGACGTATCAGTTAAAAAAAAAAGTTTATAACTTTAAACAAATATTTTATAATTTAAAATAATAATAAAATATTAATCACAAGTCCATTTATAATTAGTATTGAATTTTAAATTGCTTCCTTCTTCCCAGTATAAGCCAATCAGAGATTAGGCTTCTTATCAACAAGAGTTTATCCAGTTAGTAAGGAGTCGGCTCATAATCCATAAGATCATGAGTTTGAATTCCGCTGCCGATATGAAAACCTTGTTGGTAGGCGATCTATGAGAATTTCTGTAAGCACTCTTTAAACTTGAAAGCATGCCCTGGTCTTGATGTACACTCAGAACCCAACTCACCTAAACTTTTTCCTATAAAAAAAAAAGAAAAAATAAACTGGGCTTCTTACCTCCTCATCGTCCACGAGATTTCTGCAACCATATATTTTTTTTAATCATTGGATTTGGACGAGAGCCGCAGCAGGTTGCAATTATGGAAAAAAGGAGGACCAAAAATTTGGTTGTTTGTGATTGTTCTTTCTTTTTTTCTCCTTTCTATCATATCTACCTCTCCTCTTTTACCCTTTTCTGTCCTTTCTGCGAGTGTGGGACGGGTGCAGCACGTGGAAGGCATATTTCTTTTTATATCCGTCCGGATTTCTCCATACCACTCTGAGTTCTGGCGGCCCAAAAGCCGGTGGTTTAAGGTGGCTCAAAATGGTTTGGACCGTCCGTTTTTGTTTATTTGAGAAAAACTCCAACTTGAAAATATTACAGTGATGACGCGCATTCAAGTGGATGCCACTAAAGGCTGCCAAGGGATTTTTTAAAGGGAAAATTTCACTGTAAAACCGCAGAAGACAATTAATGTCAAAGAGCCCTCAAAACTTTCTGAAATTTCACTGCAGGACCAAGGGGGCAAACTGATATTAATTCCACAAAGAAAATGACCATATTGCCCCTCATGTGAACAAGTATGGGAGAACCCATTTGCAAGTGAGATTAGATAATTTACAACATGCATAAATATATTTACAATTAAAATTAGTCCATTTATATATTACCTTCTTCACCTGAAGAATGTGTCTGAGTGAACAAGTGTGGGACAGTCCATTTGCAAGTGGGACTAGACAATTTGCAACATACATATATTTATTTACAACTGGAATTAGTCCATTTACATGTCACTTCCTTCACCTGAAAAAGGTCTCCGTGAGTGAACAAGTGTGGGAGCGCCCATTTGCAAGTGGAATTAGTCAATTTGCAACATACATACATTTATTTACAATTAGAATTAGTCAATTTATATATCACCTCATTCACCTGAAAAAGGTGCCTGTGAGTGAATAAGTGTGAGAGAATCCATTTGCAAGTGAGACTAGTTAATTTGCAACATACATACCTTTATTTACAACTGAAATTAGTCCATTTACATGTCACCCTGCAATAAGTATTATGAGGGGCAATAGCGTCATTTTCTTTGTGGAATTAATATCAGTTTGCCCCCTTGGTCCTGCAGTGAAGTTTCAGAAAGTTTTGGGAGCTCTTTGAAATTAATTGTCTTATGCGGTCCTACAGTTCCCTTTTTTAAATGTTTTTCAGGCGGTTTTTGAATCATAAGAGCTGACGTGGGTTGAAAACATGCCGAGTGACTCACCAGCTAACCAGGACTAAGGGGTGACATGGATGCAGACTAGGCAGATGACATGACGACTAGCTGGGACTAAGAGGCGACATGGAAGCAGATGTGGCAAGTGACCACCCGACAAACAGGGGCAAAGATGTGGAGTAGGTACAAAGGTGGCAAGTGACTCACTGGCTGACCGGGACAGAGAGGTGATGTGGGTGAAGACGTGTCAGATGACTCACCAGCTGACTGGGCCTATGCGGTTACGTGGATGCAGACATGGCCAATGGCTCACCAGCTGATAGGGCTGAAGTGGTGATGTTGGCACAGACGTGGCCCCCAATGACTCAACAAATGACGAGAAAAAGCGATAACAAGGTGGCAGAGATGACATTGACTAGGCAACGACGTGGATTGCCATGTGGCTGACGGACTCGTGTGATGACGGGGGAGGACCTGGTGTCGCTGAATTCAAAATAAAAATATATGATTATTGTGGACAACAATTCAACAAAGATCCCCCGAATTCAAGATACTCATTTAAAAAAAAACCCACAAAAAAGCTTCGTTAGTCAATGGTTTCAAATAACACGACGTGATAACTCTCCGTCAAATATATTGAAATTTTTTTCTTATTTTTTAATTTTAAAAATTTTACGTCTAATTTATTATTTAGTTACCGTATTCTTTTAGAATGCTCAATTCAAAATTTTAAATTCCAATTTTCCTTACACTTTGCTACTTGTCACAACATTAGCTTTGTCTTCTTGTTTTTTTTTTTTCAAATCAAGTCTCCATTTTGAATATTTGGAATTGATTCTTCTTTCAATTTTTTATTCTATAACAACAACATATTTCATAAATTTCTTTTAAACAAGACTTTCACATTACAGCAACAGATTTGATAATTTTTGTATATAATTTGTTGTTATTACTATTCTGTTATACGGTACATGCAGGTTGAATCCAATATACTGAAAATAAGAAATATGCAAAGTGACTATATTATTGATAACTCGTAAATAAGTAAATAATAAGGTCACTGTCAAGGTTTAAACATACAGTGCGAACTAGAGAAATTTAATATTAACAGCTAAGGGTGTGTTTGGATTAACAGTGACAAAAGAATTTTTTTTAATCTGATTAAAAGTTAAATTGGATAAAAGTCAGATAATATAATGTGATTTATGTCTAAATTAACTTTTATAAAAAAAAGTTAGCTTAAAAAATTGAAACTTATTTGAATGATTAATAAAAAAAGTCAATTTAGTTATAAAATGACTAAAAAGAATGCTCCAGTCTTTAATATAAGAGCTAGTTTAACACTTAATTTGATTCTAAATATAAGACAATACCTATTTATCACAAATAACTATTTTAACTAACTTTCTTAATATTTTCAAATTAGTCAACTAGCTTTCATATTAAGAATCAGAAGTAGTACATATTTAATATTAAATTTATGTAAGGTGAAAATTGTAAAAGAAATATGCAAAATAAAATCATGAGTAAAATATATGACATTCCCTGTATTTTGTCCTAATTAAATCCATCTATTTTGAAAACATGCATTTAAATCCAAACCATTAACTACGTTAAGAATATTTTAAAAAGATACTTATTTAATTAAAATTTATATTAAAATTCTTTTTACTTACTAATTTACACTTCATAATATTAAATTCCTAAATTTTAATTAAATAGCTTTGAAGAACTAAAATTTTGAAAAAACTACAATAAGGTCCCACTTAAGTTATAAATGTTTCTAACAAAATTTTTATTTAAAAATTTTGAAATATGAATTTAAATAATTTCTATAATCTCTTGAACTTAGATAATTTATATTATAGGATGGAAAACACATGTATTTAATATATTTTGTAGCCATCTCAAAGAAACCTAAATAAATAACTTCAATGGCTGTGATGAAAAATTAAAATTATAAAATTTTATAATATAATCAAAATTAATAAATTTTATTATATGTTAAAAATTCATGTATTGAAATTATTTTTTGTTGTATCAATATTTTTTTTTACAAATATAAATGTTTAAAGGATTTTTATGTTAATGAGGGGTATTTTAGTCAAAAAAGTTTAAAAGTCAACTAATAGGTGAATAGATGGAAATAAAATATTAAATATGTAAGGAATGTTTGTGTAACATACATTTTACTTTCAAGAGAAATCTATATACATTTTCAAAATAGATGGGAGATTTTGTAATTTAAGCAAAATAGAGAGGTGTTAGTATATTTTTAAGGAACAAAGAAGAGATGATTGAGTGTGGTGAGAGTGGGGTTCCGTCTACAACACTGTCAACAAAGGAGGCTGACACGTTGGAAAGAAGTAGGAAGAAAGTATGGACAAGAGAAGGTGGTGGAACTGTTGGCTGACCGGTAGTAGCACGAGAGGAGACTGGATGG
Source organism: Neltuma alba (assembly GCF_004799145.2). Taxonomy (NCBI): domain Eukaryota; kingdom Viridiplantae; phylum Streptophyta; class Magnoliopsida; order Fabales; family Fabaceae; genus Neltuma; species Neltuma alba. Next base: position 95,851 of record NW_021632944.1, read on the forward strand.
TTGATGACTCTCAAACGGCCAAGTCATACAAACAGGCATGTTCAAATCGTGACAACAGTATGAGCGACGCTAAGGACGATGGTGAATGGTGGCTGGATGAGGGCTGGAAGACAAAGCTGTCGATCGAGAAGAATGAACGAGTCACCAACATCATTGTTCTTCCTACATTTAGGGAGAAGCTGGCGTGAAAGTGGCGCACAACTCTCATTGTCAGGTTATTGGGGCACATGATACAGGAGGACCACCTGGGGTTGAAACTTCAACAGTTATGGGGAAAGCATGGGGAAGTTGAAACCATTGAGATTGGGTTTGGTTTTTTCTCAGTCAAAATGAGCAACCTGGAGGATTATGAGACAGCGCTAACAAGCGGGCCTTAGCTGCTACATGATCACTACCTGGCGGTGCAACCATGGAAAGCAGATTTTGAACTAAATGAGGAGGTCGTCAATAAGATCGCAGCCTGGGTTTGTATCCCAAAGTTCCCTCTTAACTACCATGACGAAGGTATCTTGCATGTTGTGGGTGGCCAGATTGGCCATGTGCCGCGAGTTGATCCCAATACCTTACTCCGAGCAAAGGGCATATTTGCTAGACTCTGTATAGAACTGGATCTTAGTGCCCTCCTCCTACCATCTATCCAAATCAATAGTAAGGAAAAGAAGATTGTTTACGAGGGCCTACATCTGATTTGTTTTCTCTGTGGGAAATATGGACATGATTCAGATAATTGTCCGTGTCGAAACAAGATAGCTCCTAAAAACTCCAATGGCCAACCAGTGGGCTCATATCCTGCTGAAACCACAGTGAGCCTGTCAGTGACGCCACCTGTCAGTAAAGATAAGGGGGAGAAATACGATGAGTAGATGGTTGCGCTCGTCAAAACGAGGCCTAACCGAAATGGTGCACCAGGGAACAATCTGATTATGCGAGAAGGTCGGCGAGATCGTCGAGATGCAGGTAGTCAACCCACCAGGGGATCCAGATTTTTGGCTTTGAATGTGATGAGTGACCATATTCTAGTCGAATCTAACATTGAGAATCATAATATACTACAAGATATCAATTGTGAAAATCGTGCTTTAATGAGTGTGCCAAAACCACATGGTATAACCCAGGAGAAGAAGAAGCAAGTATCAAGTCAAAATGAGAGGCCAAAGGAGAGATTGGGCCATACGAATCCCAGCCCAATGGATGCCTATTTGAACGTTAAAAGTAAGTTGCATACTACAAGCCCAATCTCCAACCTCCCAGATGTAGTCGGGCCCGCTATTATGAGCATGGAGGTGGATGTCACGATACCTCCCTCAGATGCTTTTTGCATGGTGATTGTTCCAACATCTAATACTGGGATAGATAGATCAGCAAACCATACTAGGACCAGTGCGAGCAATCCTATTGATCCGAGTACGAGGGAGAAAACTCATTTCTTTGTCTATTCGAATCCTTTGATCGATGATAGTATGGACAAACCACATACGGTGGTGCAAACGACCGTGCAGTAGGCTGATCTGTATGTTTAAACTGAATGTTGCTTGTGCTGCCTCGTCTTGCTTGATGTTTATGATGAAGCTTATGGTGTGGAACACTGGGGGATTTGGAGGCTCCTCTTTCAGTAGACTACTATGTGATCTTCGTATGAGGCACCGCGTAAACTTTCTTGCCATTCTTGAACCACAACAATAGGGACATAAGATGAAAACTCTCTCTTGCAAGCTGAGGATGGAAAACACACATGTAGTTGAGGCCTGTGGCTTTAGTGGCAGCATCTGGTTATTATGGGAGGAAGGAATGGATTTCATGGTTACTTTTTCAACAGACCAACTCATTCATGGACTCGTGAATATGGGTAAACACGACGAGTGGTGTTTAGCCATTGTATATGGTCATCCGAACACTATTCAATGCTGAAATCTCTGGCAAGTACTAAGTGATCTTGACGGGAGAATCAATAGGAAATGGGTTGTTGCCAGTGATTTCAATGTTGTTCCTTGGGAGGAAGATAGAGCAAGATGGAGTAACACCAACACTAGAAGGGGGGAGATCTCCTTCTGTAGATAGGTCTTGGAGAATAGTATGATTGACATTGGCTTTACTGGCCCTCGTTTTACATGGGGAACAGGGTCAACCCAAAGCCGCCTTGACCGTGTTTTTGTGAACGAAAAATGGCATGAAGGCTTTTCGACCGTGTCTGTCACTCACCTATCCAAGTATAAGTCTGATCACTACCCTCTTTTGCTCCAGATGGACAACTCAACGTGTAAAAATTCTGGTGAGAGGCCCTTCTGTTTCTTTGCGCCATAGGTATTACACGAGAACTTGGTGGATTTCGTCCAACAAAACTGGCTCAGTCAAACTGATTGGAACTCATCTATTTCCCTATTTACAAATATGTTAACTACATGGAATAAGGAAGTATTTGGCCATATCCCCAAACGCAAGGAGCAGCTCTATCGAAGACTTGATGGTATTAACCGTAAGTAGCGTCTAGGGCCTACGATGAGAAGTTAGAGAAACTCTGTCTTGAGTTATGGAATCAGCTCGAACAAGTATTAAAGTAGGAGGAGGTTATGTGGGCGCAATATTCTAGGAGTAAATGGTGTATTGAGGGGCATCACAATACACAGTATTTCCATTCTATGGCAAACTGTTGTAGGAGAAGGAATAGAATAGAAGCCTTGAAACTAGAGTTAGGAGATTGGTCATACAATGCTGAAGAAATAATGAATACAAGAAGCAGTTTCTTTGAAACACTTTATACTGACGATGGTATGGATTCCCCCACCCTTCACTTTGATTCTAGCTACCCCCATTGAAGATACAATTTTAGAGGGTCTTGGTATACAGGTTGATGATACTGAGATTTGTAGAGCACTCTTTGATATGGGCCCCCTTAAAGTACCCAGGCCAGATGGACTTAACCCCCTGTTCTTCCAGAGCCAGTGGAACACTGTTAAAGCTTCGGTGATTGCAAAAGTCAAACAAGTGTTTGAAGACCCTGCCGTAGTAGGAGATATCAATGGTACCCTCATTGTCCTAATTCCAAAAGTGGAACACCCTGAGACCATTCGTGAATTTCAACCTATAAGCTTGTGTAATGTAGGTCATAACGAATAGACTTAAAGGCATCATGCCCAAGATCATTGCACCAAATCAGTGCAACTTCGTTAGTGGCAGACAGAGCTCTAACAACGTTGGGTATGTTTGGATTGCAGTTCCAAACTGTAGTTGTGCCTTGGAATCTGTGAAACTGAGGTTGCAAACTGAGTTGGACCAAAACTATTGTTTGGCTGGGCTAACTTTTCCAACCAACTTCTGGCTTTCAACCTCAGTTAGACTCAACGGAGAAAAATCTAACTTTTCAAACTGTAGTTTCAAACGGTGATTACTAAAAATGAGCATCCCAGATTTACCCTCACATTTTTCTCTCTGCCTCATCTCCTTCGTTAGCATAATAAGTTTTTATTTAGACCAAATAAATTTTAATTTATATTCATGTTTGTCTATTATGTATATTTAATTAATTATCTACAATGTGTTTTCAACTTTTTCTTCATAACAAATATTTTTATTTCATAATTTCACAATTAAACTATTTATATTTTATCATAATAATTTTATATGTTTTTTTAACCTATTATCACATTAAAAACATAAAAAATTAAAAACTACTATTTAATAAAGTTCATGCCCTTTTTAGTCATTTTACAACTAAACTAACTTTTTCATTCATCATCCAAACAACTTTCAGCTTTTTCAACTGACTTTTCAAAAGCATCTATCCAAACATACTCTAACTGACTTTTACTCTAACTTCAGTTACAAAAGTCAGTTGAGCTAGAAGTCAGTTTTGCCCAACGCCAATCCAAACATACCCATTATCTTGACCCAAGAAATTATTCACTCTATGCACAATATGAAAAAAAAAGCAAGGTTTTATGGCCATTAAAATCGATCTAGAAAAAGCTCATGATAGGGTTAAATGGAGTTTCCTTTTTGACTGCCAGAATGAACTCCAACTCCCACCCTACATGTGGAAGGTGATTGAGGCTTGTGTTTTGTCTCCAAAAATGCAACTACTCTGGAATGGGGCCAAAGCAAATGAATTCTCCCCATCTAGAGGTATATGCCAGGGCGACCCCTTGTCTCCTTACCTTTTGTGGTGGCTATTGAGAGACTGGGTCACTTGATTCATGATGCTGTGGCCAACGGCAAATGGAAACCGTTTTAGCTTAACCAAAGAGGTACACCTATCTCCCACTTATTTTTTGCTGATGACCTCATCTTATTTATGGAAGCAGACTTGGAGCATGCCGAGGTTGTGAAAGCTATACTCGATGACTTTTGTGTTATCTCAAGGCAAAAGGTTAATGCTAATAAAACGAGAGTTTTCTTCTCCAATAATGTGAATCACAATAGAGTAAAGGAGTTAAGCTTGTTCCTGGGCTTCCTCCCCACCTCAGACTTAGGCCGATACCTGGGTATTCCCATCCACCATCAGTGGGTTTCAAAATCTACATATAACTTTGTGCTTGATAAAATGGACACCAAACTATCTAGTTGGAAGGCCAGTACATTATCTCTTGCTGCCCGCCATACTCTTGTGCCATCCATCATCGCCACACTTCCGTCATATGCAGTGCAAACTGTACCTTTGCCTATCAGCATGTGCAACCTAATTGATTAAAAAGTGCAAGAATTTCCTTTAGGGGAGCACGTCTTCATCACGTAAAACACGCCCAGTCTCTTGGGAAAGAGTTTGCAGAAGTAAGGGGGAAGGAGGCTTAGGGCTTCGTCAGGCTAAAACACAGAACAGAGCATTTATGATGAAGCTCAGTTGGAGTTTAATCAACCGAAAAGATGCCCTCTAGGTCAGGTTCATGAAAGATAAGTATAAACTCAGAGACGACTTAATACCCTGTGTGAGATTATTCAAGTCAATGTCTCGCACTTAGGCAAGTATTTGCTCCTCCTAGGATATGGTTAAGTAGAGTCTAGGGTGGAATATTGGAGACTGCAAGATAACCTCCTTTTAGAAAGATGTTTGGGTGCCTCATATGAGAAAACTTAAGAGCTTAGCTATAATGTCTATTCCGATGAATATAAGGATTGGAAGGTATTCGAATGCATTATTGAGTCAAGAGCTTGGGCCTGGTAAAAAATTTCTATGTTTTTGCCTCACTATGTGGTTATTGCCATTGCTTAAGTGCAGATGAGCCGCCAAACTAGGAGGGATATTCCTGTGTGGCGATGGTCGTCAGACGGTCTCTTTTCTGTTAAATCGGCATATAATTTCCTTGCCAACCAGCAACTTACTGGAGCTCGCAGTTTGTGGAAAAAAGTATGGAAGATGCGGGTGCCCCAACATTACAGAATATTTCTCTGGCTCTGCATTCATGGTTGCCTCCTTACTAATATGGCTAGATTTCATAGAGGATTACACAAAACGGGGATCTGTCAGATTTGTAAGGAAAACCAAGAGACCCTCCTGCATGTGTTACTTGACTGCTAGCTTGCAACTCAGGTCTGGAAAGCGATGCTTCCTACTCCACAATGGGTTGAGTTCTTCCGACTTCAAGAGCTCTTGTAGTGGTTAGAATGGAACTTGAATAGTACAACTCACGTTGACGGGTTCAGATGGAATATGTGGTTTGCTCTGCTTGCTCGATCCTTATGGCTAGCACGAAATGCCCGCATCTTCAACGGAGCATCAAGTAGCTGTACTGACATAATTGCATGCACACGGGCATGCATATCATAGGGCGCCTCTCCACTGTACTCGCTGGGACAAGCTCCTTACCTCTAATTCGCTGGCATCCTCCCCCTCCGAGTATCATTAAATTTAATGTTGATGGCTCCTTTAACGGCAATCTTGGCATTTATGCTTATGGTGGGATCCTTAGAAACCACGCAGGAAAGTTTATCCGAGGCTTCATGTACAACATCAGAGGGGGGAGCGCATTTACTATGGAAGCATGGGGCATATTATGGGCCTTAAAACTAGCCTGGGAATGGAACTTTAGAGACGTAATTATTGAAAGTGATTGCTGCGAGGTCATTTCAGCTGTTCGAGCTGATATTCCCATTGAGCATCATGATTATGCTGTAGTAGCAAGGATCTGTGGTATGCTACTACGAAGCTAGAAAGTGGAGCTCGTTTTGTGTGACAGGGAGGCCAACACAGTTGCTGATGCTATTGCTAGGGAGGCCAAAACCTTGTTGCATGATTTGAGGATCCTACAGAATCTGCCAGATGGTGCTCGACATTTGATTCAGGAGGGTGATACGAACTTGGTTTCTTGTTTGAACTGTAGTGGGTAGTTGCTATAGCTTTTCCTTTCCTAATAAAAAAAGAGAGTATATTTTACTCTAAAATCATTAAAAATAAAGAAACTAATTTATTATTAGGAAGAAATTAAAAATACTACTTTCCCTCCACACCATTACTTCCCATTGTTAAAAGCTAGATGCATTAGTTTCTTTCATAAGCCCATCTAAGACCCAAAAGTTAGATTGTAAAAATGTTAAATCAAACACAACTTCTTTTTTTTTTTGAAAACGTGGATACAAACACATTCTAAGAATGAGGGAATGTTTGGTAAGAAGGAAATGGAGGAAATGGGAGGGGAAGGAAAATTTTTATAAGCTCAATTCAAAAAATTAAAAAATAAAATCATAAAATTTTAATAAAAATGTAAAACCAAAAAGTAATAAAAGTTAATTAAAAACTTTTAACTTCATTTCACCAACTTTTTAAATCGATCTCATCAAAGTTTTTATCCCCTCCTCTCTCTTTCCTTCCATTTCCCTAATACCAAGCAAAGGTTGAATTGTTTTTTTTTTTTTTTGACTTGGGACTAAAGTTAAAAAAGAGAGAAAAACATTACAAATATTCACAATTTTTTTTAAAAAAAAGTTTGCCAACGGCAAAGTTTTTTAAAAATTAAACTGCAAGAGAAATAACTTCTTTGAAAAATTATTATATATAGTAATTAGATAAAAATCTATTAATTACTTTCTAAAATTCCTTATATATATTTATCAAAGATATACATATACATATACATATATATATATTAACAAAAGCAATACATTCATAAAAGAATACTAAGAAAGAGAGGAGGGCAAAAAATTATCCTACATCTACACGGCCACTAACACTGCCATTAGCCATACAACCATTGCTACTAAAATCAAATACACAAGCCTACGGATATACAACATTAAGAGCATCCTTTTCTAAAATATGTTGAAAATGAGATAGTGCTGTAACAAGCATTCCATTGGAAATCACCCCATTCTTGGCACAAGCTACTGAGTAGTTTGCAACATTATTTCCACTCCTTGAATTCATAGTGAGCTGAACATGAGAGCTAGATTTTAAAAGTTCAAAAATGTTAGTAAAAATATCAATACATTACCATTCTATATTACAAGATGAACCATTCATAGCAACCCTATATAGTTCCAGACAATCAGTCTTCAAACTGATCTTCTCACAACTGAAACGATCACTAAAAATTATTGCATCTTTACAAGCAAGACATTCAGACCTGAAGGGAGAGATTGCAGCAACTTACTTACTCACAAAACTAAGAGGGTATCTGCTATGGTCTCTACAAATAATCCCAACACCAGCAGAGGTGGAGTTTGTGCTGAATGCAACATCAAAATTTATTTTTAATCAGTCTTTTTAGAAGACCATCCTTCATTTGCAAGCAGTGAAGGAGACAACTTTCACTGGATCTACTTGAATTCCTTTGAAAATAAAATCACACCTAGCCTTCTAAATGCCCCAACAATGTGCCACAATAAGGGATTTACCTTTATCGTCAACATCCTTACAATGAAGAAGCATTTTCTTCAGCTATCTCTTGATAAAACTATTTGGTTGTTATTAATAATTAAAGATAATGGACAACCAAACCAACACCTGTTAGCCTGAGGATATGAAAGAATCAGGTGCTCAATATTTTCAATCTCAGCTTGACAATGGAGCAACTCATATCATGATCAATAGCACATTTCCTTTTGCACAATGCCTCCTTAGTTTCAACTATCCCATTCAATAACCTCCAAATGAAATGTCTGATCTTTGGTGGAACATTCAAACTCCAAACACAATTCCAAAGCTTAACAGCTACAACATATGAGCTACTAGGCCACACCAAAGCTTCTCGTTCTTCTTCTTGTTTGGCAAAATGGTAACTTGACTCTACAATATAGACACCATTCTTGCACAACATCCAGATAGGCACATCGTTCTCATTAAGTGTAGGAATCCTCATCTTTTTTATCTTGTTCTTTTCTGCTTCAGTAAACTTATACTCAATCAAGCGTAAATCCCAAGGACCCTTTGAGATTAAGTCACCCACCTTCAAAGACTTTTTGGTATCAGTAGTTGGACTTGCAGAAAGTTGATAGCTTACATCCCTTGCCAACCATTTTTTCCCAAAGACACTAACATCATCCTTCCAACCAACTTTCCAGAAGAGGTTCTTCCTCAAAAATTCTCTTCCCTCTAAAATACTCATCCAGCACCATGTTGCCCTTCCACCAATTTTTGCTTCTATAAAATTCAATCTAGGAAAATAGATGGATTTTAATATTTGACGCCACAGATCATTTGGATTTTGAAGAATCCGCCAAGCTGTTTTGGCCAATAGTGCCTTCTTGAAAGAATGAAGACTTCTATATGAATCCTAAACCTCCTGTGTTTTCTAGCACTTGTGATGAATTGCCAGCTGTTCCATTGAATGTTCTTTCCACTGCAAAAGTCAAGAGTCTTAGCTTTCAACCTTGAAACTTCCTTTTAATTTTATCTTTAACAAAATTAAGGCAGCACTTTTAGATCTAGGCCAAATAAGAGGGAGGCCAAGATATTTACCATGTTCAATAGACCTGTTAATTTCTAAAATATTTTGAATCTCACCTCTTAATTCACTAGAAGCATTAGAGGAAAAGAAGATGCATGATTTATCAAGGTTGATTTCTTGACCAGAGGCAGTACTAAAAGTTTTCAAAATTTGTTTTAAAACCAAACAGTTATTTTTCTCAGCCTTTGTGAATATCAAAATATCAACAGCAAAGAAGCAACGTGAAAGGATAGGGCCACCTCTTGAAAGCCTTACTCCCTTTAAATCACCAGTATTAATGGGGTGCTGCAACATAAGAGATAAAGCATCAATAACTAGAACAAAACGATAAGGAGAAAGTGGAATCCCCTGTCTTTGAGGCTTAATTCTAGGCACTTTTTATTTTGAAACCAAGAGGTCAAAAGAAATAGAAGAAATACAAGCTAAAATCCAGTTAACCCACTTCATGTTAAAACCCATTTTTAACATAATTCTCATGAGAAAGGATCAATCAACTTTATCATAAGCCTTACTAAGATAAGGCAATGTCATTTCTATACCCTTCTTTTTCCTTTTCAAATATTGGAAAGCTTCATGAGCAATAATAATATTGTCTTGAATGAGTCTTCTGAAAATGAATGCTCTTTGCTGCCACGAAATATGCCTCCTCATTAGAAATTTCATCCTTTTAGTTAGAATTTTTGCAAATAAGATATATTACATGCACCAATAGGACGAAACTGAGAAACAACTTCTGGCTTATCAATTTTTGGGAATTAAAACGATGTGAGTTAAGTTAATAGCCCTCAAATCAGTATTACCAGTGAAAAAAATCAAAGACCATAGCACAAACCTCCCTTTTTTTTTTCTTTTCTTTTTTTATCTCAGGCCAAGCTGATTGGTAGAATAAAGCAACGTATCCGTCAGGTCCTAGAGCTTTGGTAGCTCCTAGATCAAAAGTAGCAGCTTCAATTCCTTGTTCTGTTACTTGCCTGCTTAATGCTTCATTTTCATCTGTTGAAGTTACCTTCTGTACATATTGCAGCACCTCTTCATCCTGCCTAGTATTCTTTGCCGAAAGCATCTCATTGTAGTAGTCACTAAAGAGCTCATTAATCAAGTCTGAATCCTCTGTCCATTGTCCATCTCCAGCTTTTAGACTAAGAACCTTATTCCTCAATCTTCTTGGAATAACAGCATTGTGAAAAAAAATCTAGTGTTCCTATCTCCAGCTTTAATCCAATTTAGCCTAGACTTTTGCCACCAAAACATTTGCTCTTTATCCCAAGCATCCTCCATAGCTTTAGGATTTTACGTGCATTATATTTGAATAAGAGGGGCTGGCAAAGAAAAATATATGAATAAGAGGGAGTAATATAATTTTAACCTGTAAACTATGGAAAACAAACGTTTAATTATGCTAATTATCCGTCCCAAAAAAATTGTCCATTTCAAGGGGGGCATTTAGAACCTTTCAATTTTAAACACAATGGGCCCACGCCTGTACTACAAATCGACCATAGAAATGAAGCCATCGTCATCCTCAATCAACTTTTCATTGAAATTTCGAAGTATATCAAAGAATCTTGTATAATCCAACAGAATCTTTGAAAATAAACATAAGAATTCGTCATATAAAACCTTGGAAAATACCATATTATTAAAAATAGGGAAAATCGCAATAAAAAACCTTAAAATTGAAAATTTGCATACAGAGACATGTTCACAAAAATTATAGTTATTTGCTTATCAGTTGTTGTCAAAATCAATACTAATATTATAACAGGTCTTTATTTACAGTTTTTCTATTTTTAAGGTCTTTTTTGTGATTTTCTTTTAAAAATAAAATCCCGTCGGATGAGTAAATTAGTAAACCAGTCTCCTAACTTATCAAGAGCTTTGAAATTGGCCCATCTGGTGGGATTTTTTTTATCCTTTTTCCTTCTTTTTATTGAGCTTAAACAACATCATTTTAAGTTTAAAAATTACTAAAAAAAATAACACTCCATAAAATTTATAATTTAGTAATTATACTTTATGTTAAATTATATGCAGTTTCGATATAAATATTCAGAATGATATTTTTTTATTTAAATATTTTTTATTATAATCAATATAACCCGAGTTAAACCCAATTTAAACCACTGACTTTTCAACTATCCACAGATCCAGAATAATTTTTTATTTAAATATTATTCTAATCATGACGTCTCATGACTTTATGCCTTCCACACTCTCCCCTTCACACCATAAATTTACTCTGAAGCTTGCAAACCACGTAACCAATGCTGTGACAATCAAAAGAGAGACCCAATCAATAAATTAAAAAGCGTTTGACAAAAACGTCGCAAGATGCTAATTGGCTTTTAAATATAAAATCTCAATTTATTTTATTTTTTATATTTATTTATTTTTTAAAAAATAGCTTCTATAATAATTACACATGTTAAAAAGATTTCGTTATAATACACATAATTAACTAAACATTTTAGGAAGACAACATTCATTTATTATAAACAATAAATTTAACTAATTTTTAAATATTTTTAAATTAATTCTATAATTTTTTCTTAAAAACAGCAAGTAACCTTTATTTTAAAAAATTTTATACCGTTTAAACATATATGCACACAAAGGTTAGACAATGGACATCGTGCGGTCACTAAAGTAATTTGCCGTTGACATTTTGCTTGAGGACGTTGATCGACATAATTCACATTGTCACACTACTTATAAAGTAACTTCCCATTCCGTGTGAAAAAGTAGACTTCATTTAATTGGCCCCACCAATATTAATCTAAACGGTTGATTCATCCAAGAAATTAAAAAACGAATTAATTAAGAAAAAAAATTCATCTACGCTGTGTTTATTTGCTTGTGAAGTTTTTGTTCTCCACATTTTTATATTTATATTAATTTTTTTATTAATATTAACTATGATTCACCTTGATATAACAACACAAATAAATTTAAAGAGGAATATATGAAATACCTAAAAAAATTAAACTTATGTTTAAACCAACATACGTCAATTTTAATAGAAGAAGCTAGCTTTTATTTAAATACTCCTCCGGTCCTTAATATAGGACCCAATTATTGAGTTGGTTTTTATCCTAAATATGAGACCCATTTCTTATATTTATCAATTTTCTCAAAATTATCCCTATAGATACTCCCTCAACCATAGTCAAGTGGAAGAGGGAGATGAGGTATTAAGAAAGATGATTATGGTGTTTTAGTAAAAACGTGTCACATTTCTTATAATTAACTAACTCACCTAACTTCCTTAATCTAATCAAATTAGTTAAATGGGTCTTATATTAAGGATTGGAGGAGTACGATGTCTTAGATTTAAATCCATATGAATGCGCCCTCATTTTAAAATTTGACCCGGATTAATTTAAATTAATCACATTTTAACGTATACTAAGTTATTTGTTACTCATTAAAAAAAACTAGCACTTCAATAAATTTAATACTTGCTCTCTCTCTCTCTCCCCCCGCACCAGCAAGAAACATTGCTAAAGCGCATCAAGATATTAGGCAAAAATTGTCACTTCTTTCATATTTGAATCATAGTATCATTTGGAAATCTCAAAAATCCATAATTTATATATATTATTTCAGGGATAAAATGTAAAAATATCTATGCCTATTGGTATCCTTAAGTCAGAAAGTATTGCAGTTTTTCCCATTACCATGAAAAAATGGTGTGAAAATCCCCCATCCATAATGAATGGCAGATGTTTCTTAAGTAAGGTTTGTATGTCTCACATAATGTGTCCCATATAAATGGATTAGGAGCAGAATATCCATAAAATATTGTTCATCACACACTTTTGACCATATTTGATTACCTCTGACCACTACTTGCCATCTCTAATCACCTTCCTTCCTCTCCAATCTCCTTTCCCACCCTAAAAACCATTATATCTGCTAATTAATATAAAACTTATTTTGTAATTCAATTTATACTAGATCTTATATTAAAGAATAGAGGAATAGTAATCAAACATTTATGTCATTTGAAGTGAGCTCAAATAATAAGAGTAAAGTGAGGTGTGAGTAGAGATCACCAAGTTTGAACCCTTTAGAATATCAAAAGTAATTATTTATTTGCAATTTATTCATATTTATTTGATGTATTATAATTTCAGTGAACAAGATCTTGAAATCATACGTTTAATTATCACTAATTCAACACAATTAGTCAATTTCAGTATGTCCTAAACCAATATTATGACATCTTAAATTCAATGATGAATTTAAATACACTGGTCCCACAGAATTTTTGACCCGTTCAAGTTTAAATACACTGGTCCCACACCTGTCCTCTATCTTTCCTTCACCACAGAATTCTCTTTCATCAACTTGCTTCCACTCCAAATAAACGACAGAACAAAGGCCTGCATCATCCTCACACACCTTATCATTAGAAGTCTCAAAAAAATTTTTAGAATTAAACAGAATCGTTATGTAAACACCTCAGAAACTTCCGTGTGCACAATATAATACCCACATGCAAAGACTCAATCAATAATCAATATTTGTAAACACTTGTTCCTGAAGTTTCCGTTTAAGGCTGCGAGGAGTCATCCAGTTGAAGCCATATAAACCAAAAAAGGAAACAAGTTGTCCTATCTTCATTTCTAGAAAAACGGCTTTCCTGCTTGCCCTTCCTTATCCTTGTTCAATTTAGAAATCTTGGTCTCCAAAAATCTTTGAACTTCCGAAAAATTCCTGCAAATAATTGGTTAGCTAGCATCTTCGTCATAAACTGCATGAAAAGTCAACATGTTCTTCGTTTGACAAAGTCAAATTTCCCAGTTCGATGCCCGCTCTAGAATCGATGGATTTCTTGCTCTGCTCGCTATTATTTTGTGTATAATAATAGTTCAAAGCTTGTACACAAAACAACAATCTCAAACGTTTGTTTTCAGATCAGCAGCCAAAAGGAGATGAATTACCCTTTCATTATTCCTGAAGCACTTCCTAGATTTTGCCTATTCTTTCTTCTGCTCAGCTCTTCCTTTTTCTTTAATGTCTATGGAGATGAGTCTACAAAAGGAGACAGTAAAGTTATACGTGTTGGTGCAATTATTGATGTTAACTCTCGTATGGGTAAAGAACAGCAAATAGCCATGGAGATTGGAGCTCAAGCCTACAATAACACATCAAAGACTCACAAGCTGGCTCTTTATTTCCAAAATGCCTCTAAGGAAGCCTTCAGAGTCGCCTCTCTTGGTAAGCAATCTCTAGCATTTGCAAAGGAAATTATTCGAGAAAAAAACCCTGACAAATAAGTCAGCATTTAAAGTACCATTTCTAATAATTTGGTTTCTCACTCATTAAAATGCTTGTAGTTTCTGCCCAAATTTTAAAGCTGAATCTAATAGTTTTCTGACCTCGGTGTTATTTGGTTGCCTTTACTGTAAACTCACACCTTAAATTTGGAATCAAAGTCAACATAGTATCATAACAATGCCCATCAAACTTCAAACAATTATAAGATATCGGGGAAACATTGCTACAATGTAATGACTGAATGATTATTTTCATTAATGATTTCTGGGAAGACCAAACTGAAAGTCAACCCATGTGTCAGATACAAAATTAGGGCATTTCTGAACGGATTTGAACTTGTCTATAGCCTTCTGGTTTAGTTTGTACAGTTCCCTCTTAATTATGCTAAACCTGGTTGCAGCTGAAGAGTTAATTGAGATGCAGAAAGTAGAAGTAATTATAGGGATGCATTCATGGCAAGAAGCAGCTCTGGTGGCTGAAGTTGGAAGCCAAGCTCAAGTTCCAATCATATCCTTTGTATCACCTGCAATAATCCCACCTTTGACGCAAAAACGCTGGCCTTATCTGGTTAGACTAGCTAACAATGTCACTTCACATGTAAAATGCATTGCAGATATAGTGAATGCTTTTAGTTGGCAAAGAGTGGTAGTAGTTTATGAGGAAGATGGCTATGTTGGTGGAGACTATGGGATGCTCTCTCTCCTTTCTGAGGCTCTTCAAGACTTTGGTTCACTAATTGAATACCGTTTGGCGCTTCCACCAATTTCTTTTCTGCCAGACCCAGGAGAGCTAATCAATGAAGAGCTGATTAAGCTGGTAAATCAAACTCAATCTCGCGTTTTCATAGTTTTGCACTCATCCTTAGAAATGGTGACTCATTTGTTCAGAGAAAGTTCAAAGATGGGACTTGTGGATAAAGATTCAGCTTGGATAATCTCTGAGAGCATAACTAATTTGCTTGACTCTGTGGATAAATCTGTTATTTCCTCCTATATGGGAGGGTCTTTAGGAATCAAGATGCATTACTTAGAAAATAGCAGTGAGTATCAAGATTTTCAAGCTCAGTTCAGGAAAAAATTTCGTGCAAAGTATCCTGAGGAAGATAACAGCAACCCAGGATTTTATGCTTTGCAAGCATATGATGGCATCAAAGTTGTCATTCAAGCAGTAGAAAGAATGGCAAGGGACAAAAGTAGCAGCCCAAAAGCTTTGCTAAGAGAGATATTGTCTAGCAGTATCAATGGTTTAAGTGGGAAAATTCATTTTCAAGCAGGTCAGCTCTTGCAGAATCCTATCCTAAGGATAGTTAATGTAGTTGGCAAGAGTTATAAAGAAATAGACTTTTGGACTCAAGAAAATGGGTTCACCACAAGCCTTCCTACAGGAAAAAGTGAAGAAAATGCTACTGCTAACACACAAGTTTGGCGGGTGTAGTACAATGGCCAGGGAATTTGGAGAGAACTCCTAAAGGTTGGAATATGCCTGTTAAGCGAAACCCAATGAAAATTGCGGTTCCAGGAAGAACTTCGTTTTCAAAGTTTGTCAAGGTTGACTACGGAGAAAGTCCAGACCAGAATCAATATAAAGGATTCTGTATTGAGGTTTTCGACAAGGTGCTCGAGCTTTGGAATATGATCTACCCTATGAGTTTCATCCCCTCAATGTAACTTATACTGATCTGGTTCAACTTGTGTATAACAAGGTAGCAATTCTTTTTCATTTAACCTTTCCTCTTTCCCTTAGAAAAAGAAAAGTAAAAGTTGATAATACATCATTTATTAGAGTTCTGTTTAAAAAATAAAATAAAATAAAGACCATTGTTCCTGAATTTTAAGCAGCGAAATGTATGATCTCTTTATTCTGGGAACTAATGTTTTTATTAAAACCGGTTCTACTATACCTCATTCAATTATTGTTTCCATTTCTAAAAGATAGTAACAAACACCTTAATGTTGCTTTCTAAAGTATAATTCTCTCAATCTAGCCACCACTCACTAATCGTTTTTCCTACTAATTTCTGTCTTTGCATCTTAAGCATGCACATGGGTGCCTGTACACGTGTATACTTCCTAAATATATTTGGCAAAGTAAACCTTCAATTTGTGATACAGAGCATCATGTATTGTCAACTTTTGAATTTTGTGTACCATTTTGGTTCTACCTCACTGGACTAAATCACTTCCTTTTTGTTCTTTTGGTGGTGGAAGACTTATGATGCTGTGGTTGGTGACGTGACCCTGCTAGCAGAGAGACTGCAATATGTGGATTTTACTGTACCATATGCAGAATCGGGATTGTCCATGATAGTTCCAGTGAAGTCTCAAGATTCAACATGGATGTTTATAAAGCCATTCTCCTGGCAAATGTGGGCGGTTACTGGTGCAATTTTGAATTACACTATGTTAGTAGTTTGGTACCTTGAACGAGTACCTAATCCAGAGTTTCAAGGCAATTGGAAGAGACAGTTCAGCACTGATCTCTGGTTTACCTTCTCCTCCCTATTCTTTGGTTTACCTTCTCCTCCCTATTCTTTGCCCATAGTAAGCATTGCTGCTAAACTTCAATGAATAGCATTCTTTAATTCTCTGCTAAAAGACCCTAAGCAATACTACATTGGATTTATTCATTACCCATTTTGTCGCGTCACACAGTCAGTATTATGAGTCCATATCAATGCTTATTAGTCAAAAGTGTCTTTTGAGCTTGACTTGTTTTGATTAATCTTACAGGGGAGCAAATGCATAGTAACTTATCTCGCGTGGTGGTGATGGCAGCATGGCTTCTTCTAGTTATGGTTCTGACCTCAAGCTACACAGCTAGCCTTTCTTCAATGCTAACAGTTCAACAACTGCAGCCAAATGTCACAAG